>NC_058131.1:663141630-663188846 GCF_016433145.1 Gracilinanus agilis | reverse complement strand
TTCCTTCCTTCCTTCCTTCCTTCCTTCCTTCCTTCCTTCCTTCCTTCCTTCCTTCCTTCCTTCCTTCCTTCCTTCCTTCCTCACTAAAAAAAGTTTAAATAATTTAGATTAAACTTCAAGGTATGCATATCTATTTCTTTTTCTGGAGAGTTGGTTGTTAAACATTTACCACTGCACAGTGTTTGGCTTATAGAAGGTGCTAAATAAATGTTCACTGATTAACTGATAGCTCTGAATCAATCTATGAACTTGCTTGAGCTCAGTTGGAGTTCTTTGGGAGACTCAAGGAAGGACATTACTGGAGGCCTGGTGGCTCTAGAATTAATAAAAACAACAATAACAATAAAACCTTGAATTTCTATAGCACTTTAATATTTACAAAATACTTCTCATCCTTTATCACATTTAAGTCTCATAACACCTTCAGCAAAAGTAAGTTAGGAGGGCATTCTAGACAGTGATAGCAGCCTGTTGCAAATGCTATTATAGGTAGGTGCTGGAATTGTGGATTTATGAAATAGCAAGGAGACAATTTTGACTGAGTTATAGACTGTATAGAGTTAATGAGTAATTGTGTACTGGGAAGAACTTTAAATGCCAGACTGGGGTTTTATTAGTATTTTATCCTAGAAGATAAATAGGGAGTCAGTAAAGATTCTTGAGCAGGAGAGTGCCTGTCTTGTATGGGATAGGAAATGTTGGAAGAAACCAGGTCAAATCTCTTCTTTAATATATGGTGGAAAGAAAACTGGAAATAGAGATGGAAGGCTCACGTTTGAGCTCTGTTTTTATAAATTACAAGCTATACAACCTTGGACAAATCACTTATACCCTATGAGTCTGAGTTTCCTAAATCTGTAAAATGGGGAAAAGACTATATTTTCAGTTCCTGTCACACAGAGTTATGAGGGTCCAATGAATTATTCCATTTAAAGTGCTTGGTAACCACAGAGATAAGTGATGCCCAGTGTTTCTGCCATCAGTACCACTCTGGCTTAAAGGGTGTGCATATGAAAAATGAAAGAGACTGAGATGGGTATGGGAAGTGGGAGGGTGGGAAAATTCAGTGGCCACTGTGCTCTCTAGGTTGAGTAGCATTTAGAAAAAATACTTCATTAAAAGTGGCCAGCTTTAAAGCTCGACTAAATGACAGGATACATAAGAGATTAGCTTGTTGAGGTCCTTAGGAGCATCTGTTATTAATATCAGCAAATGCTTTTCAGAAATGACAGTGGAGCATTAGTGCAGATGTGAGAATGAATTTTAATGCCTTGCCATAAAGGAATTATTTCTGTCTAGGCTGGTTTCAGTGTGAAAGGTGCTAGCTTTAACATTAGTAGGCTTCTTTTTTTTTTTTTTTGGATGGCATAACTGTGCATCTGATACTGCTTGGTGTGTTGCCTACTGGCCAGAGGTCAACTCAAGCTCCCAGCGTGCTTCAGGCTAGGCTGCTTTGGATAGGAACTCTGGATGATGATGATGATGAGGGGCTCTATCAGATGATGGTAATACAGGGAAAAGGCAACCTCTTGTCACATTATGGAGTACTAGGCAAAGGGAAATTAGCTTCTTCAGTCAAGTGTGACCCATTTCTAGCACTTATCGATTGGTTCAGTTGCTCTTCCCTTAGAGAACTGCCATCTTCAGAAGATATAAATGCAAGGTATTATTAGCTTGGAATAGAGGAAAGAGTTCTTGATTTGAACTTTTGAGAATTCTGGTCCAAACCCCAGCTCTGCTTTTTGCAAACTTGAACAAAATGCTGTACCCCAAGAACAGCTAGATGGTACCATTGAGTGCCAGGTGGAGTTAGGAGGACCTAGGTTCAAATCTGGCCTCAGACACTTCCTAACTATGTGACCCTGGGCAAGTCCCTTAATCCTGTTTGCCTATCCCTTGCCCTTCTGTTTCAGAGTTGCTATTAAGTCAGAAAGTAAGGGTTTAAAAATTTTGCTACACTCTTTTGTGTCTTGGTTTCTTCATTGATAAAACAAGTAGTCTGGATTAGATGTTTGTTAAGATCTCATCTAGCTCTGAAATGCAGTACTAATACAAATAATTTCTTGATTTATGTGCTTTTTATATTTTTAAAAATTATAAATAGACAAAACACAAACTCCTTGAGGTAGCATTTTTGCAGGGACTGTTTCATTTTGTCTTTATAGCCTTAGTATTTTGGCATAGTATCTGGGCAGCTAAGTGGTACAATGGCTAGAGTATAGGGCCTGGAGTGAAGATTCATCATTTTGTGTTCAAATCTGTCCTCTAACACTTACTACTTATGTAATCGTGGGCAAGTCACTCAACCTTGCTTGCCTCAGTTTCCTCATTTAAAAATGTGCTGGAGCAGGAAATTGCAAATCACTCCAGTATCCCCCAAATGGGGTCACAACTGAAATGCCTGAACAGCAACAAACAATAAATGTTCGATGAATGAGTGTCTAGGCCAGTGATTCCCAAAGTGGGTGCTACCACCCCCTGGTGGGTGCTGCAGCGATCCAGGAGGCGGTGATGGCCACAGGTATATTTATCTTTCCTATTAATTGTTATTAAAGTTTTAAAAAATTAATTTCCAGGGAGCTAATTAATATTTTTTCTGGAAAGGGGGTGGTAGTCCAAAAAAGTTTGAGAACCACTGGTCTAGACTCTAGAGTAAATCTGGATGATAATTAAGTCTATAAGAATTGGATTCCTACTTATTATCTCAATACTTTGATATTTCCAGTGTGTGCCATTTTGTCATTCCCTGTTACAGACAACAGTTCTCTAACCTTAGTAATCTCTTGGGTTATTCTGATAATAAAAGTTCATCATTTGATGGTTGATCTGGTAATTAATATCTTTTATTCTGACTATGGCCCCATAGTATTTGAATTGTTTCTTTTTGGTTGGTTGCAATATTTTCTCCTTGACCTGGAAGTTCTGGGATTTGGCTATAATATTCCTGGGAGTCATTCTTTTGGGATCTCTTTCAGGAGGCAATCTGTAGATTCTTTCAATTTCTATTTAACCCTTTTTCTTTCTTTTTTTTTTTTGAGAATAGTAGGGAAGTTTTTCTTTTTCTTTTTTTAAATTGAAAAATTTTATTTAATTAATTGATTTAGAATATTTTTCAATAGTTACATGATTTGTGTCCTTTCCCTCCCTTCTTTTCCCCTTCCCCACTATAGCCAAAGAGTAATTCCACTGGGTTTCACATATGTCATTGATCAAGACCTATTTCCATATTATTAATATTTGCATCAGGGTGATCACTTAGAGTCTACATTCCCAATCATGTCCCCATTGACCCATGTGATCAAGCAGTTGTTTTTCTTCTGTGTTTCTGCTCCCACAGTTTTTTCTCTGGATGTGGTTAGAGTTCTTTCTCATAAGTCCCTCAGAATTGTCCTGGATTATTGCATTGCTGCTAGTAGAGAAGTCCATTACATTTGATTGTGCCACAGTGCATCAGTCTCTGTGTATAAGGTTCTCCTGGTTCTTCTCCTTTCACTCTGCATCAATTCCTGGAGGTCGTTCTAGTTCACATGGAATTCCTCCAGTTCGTTATTCCTTTGAGCACAATAGTATTCCATCACCAGCATATACCACAATTTGTTCAGTTATTTCCCAATTGAAGGACATTCCCTCATTCTCCAATTTTTTGCCACCACAAAGAGCATAGCTATAAATATTTTTGAACAAGTCTTTTTCCCTATGATCTCTTCAGGGTATAAATCCAGCAGAGGTATGACTGGATCAAAGGGCAGACATTCTTTTATAGCCATTTGAGCATAGTTCCAAGTTGCCATATAGAATGGTTGGATCAATTCACATTGGTTTTGTTTATATAAAACCTTTTAAATTTAATATAATCAAAATTATTTATTTTATATTTTGTAATATTTTCTAACTCTTGCTCTTAACAGCTTTCCTTTCCCATAGATGTGATAGGTAAACTATTCTATGTTCACCTAATTTACTTAGAGTTTCCTTCTTTATATTCAACTCATTCACTAATTCTGAATTTATCTTGGTGTAGAGTATGAGATGTTGATCTAAATCTAATCTCTCCCATACTGTTATCCAATTTTCCCAGCTGTTTTTGTCAAATAGTGGATTTTTTGTCCCCAAAGCTGGACCCTTTGGGTTTATCATACACTGTCTTGCTGAGGTTATTTTCCCCAAGTCTATTCTACTGACCTAGGGGAGATTTTCTTGACAATTTCTTGAAATATGATTTACTAGACCCTTTTTTCATGGCTTTTGAGTACTCCAATCAATCTTAGATAATCTCTCCTGGATTTATTTTCCATGTTAGTTGTTTTTTCCAGTGAGATAGTTTATATTTTTTTCAATTTTTTTTTATTCTTTTGACTTTGTTTGATTGTTTCTCAATGCCTCATGGAATATGCCAGGAGAGGTGGTTGCAGAGTCCCCTGGGGGGAGAAATGGGAGAGGGGTGATGGGGAGATCAGCACAATAAAGATTGAAGCAGACCAGCTACTCCATGATCTTCTTGTGTGGGTTTGAGCACCTGAAAGGGAAGCCAGGAACTGGGAGAATATGGGTGGAAAGGTTAAAGATTAAGGGAGGAAGGATATAGATATAAGAAGTAGACAAGGAGACACAGGAGTCATCAGTGTCACATTCAGTCTGTCAGCTCCTCTTCAGATAGTGAGAGAGAGAGAGTCAGTCATTTGATTTTTATTGAGGCTTCAAGGAATGGGGATTGTGGGATGTCAATCAAACAGATGGCATGACAGAAATATTAGCATAATATTGGCAATTAATTGCAAAATAAAGAAATGGATACCAACACAATGGTATAGCCAGTGCCCAGGAAAGAAGCTCATTTGAAAGTCCTTCTTCCTTCAGAACACTGGCACCATCTCATTCAGAGGATGAGTGTATGTCTTTGACATTACAAAGAAGCTATTGAAATTGCTTGCCAGCCTTCCAGACTACAGATAATAGTAGAGGTTTGAGTTCCGCAAAATTTGAACTCCATCGAATTTAAGGATTCAGAAATCATATGAAATATTGGAAATATATCCATAAGTCTGGTCCATGAACTCTTTGCTCATGAGTCAGTTTTTGAATACATCTTTAATATTTTTATGATTCATTTATAATTAAAACCCTACAAAGATGACTGCTGAGTCTCCACCTGAGTGGAAATGGGTCCAACCTCTTATAGGATTGTTGTCAGGGATGAGGTAATCTGTATTGCCTCTATTGGTTCAGGTGAGCTAGTTGGACCAATTTCATTGGATGATCCTAAGGGTATGAGGAACCTTGGTTTCTGGGGGTAGGGGTAAGTTCTCAGACTTGATGGTTAACCATGCAGGATGGGCTAAGGAATGAACAGAGTTTTGGTGTCCTGCCAGGCAGGTGTTGGGGCTGGCAGGTACTAGGGTGGGGGTGGGACCTCTCAATGTCGGTAGGGATTGGGGAAAACCAATTTTGGTCCCATGGCCTATCAAAAGGGAGTAGTATTCCAAACTTCAGTTTCTTTGTGTAGCTGCCTTTAAAGCTAGCTCTGGGAATCTGTAAGCTTTCAGTTCTTTCAAAATGGTATAATGTATATAAAGGTATGTTTAGTACTCTCCCAGCTTGTACTCTGGTCTGTAAGCAAACAAAGCATTTTTTTTCTGCCTCAGAACTGTGACCAGGGTCCTCTGCTCACTTGTGGCCACAAGTGCTGGTATGTACTAATGTTCCTTCTCACCTTGAGACTGTTCCCTAGTACTGTGTCCTGGATCTGTGTATGAGTAATGTGATGAGTCTTGCACTCAGCCAGCAAAGGGACCCTTGTAATCAATCACCTTCTGAGCACTTATGTGACCCCCTTTTCTATCTGTGACTCAGAGATCAGGAAGATTTTGTTACTGATTTAGTGGCCCCCAAGTCCTGTTGCTGTGGTGGGGCTGCCTTGGTGGGCTGCTTTGCGCTCCACTTCCACCCTGGTACAATAGATCTTTTGTGCTGGCCTTCTAAGTTGTTTTGGGCTGAAAAATTATTTCAACCTATCTTTTTGTGGGTTATGCTGCTCCAGAATTAATTTTGAGGTATTATATCATAGTTGTTTGGAGAGTGATTTGGTAGAGATCAGGTGGGTCTGTGTACCTTCTCCACCATCTTGGTTGCACCCCCACTTGGAAATGAGCACCTTTAAACTTGGCAAGGCTGGTCTTTGGATGAGAGATGTAGTCCATTGTTGGTCCCATGTTTTGAATCTTTTTGACTTCATGAGACTTGCCAGAAAATCATCAACTTCATATCACTAGCATGTTAAGGTTGGGAGAGCACACTATAGATGTTATCTCATTTGATTCTCAAAACAATCCTGGGAGGAAAATGCTATAATTATTCCATTTTATAGTTGAAGAAACTGGGGCAAACAGAAATCGTGATGTGGGCAAGGTTGCACAGCTAGTAAGTGTCTGAGCCTGGATTTGAATCTTCCTAACTCCAGACAAGGGCCTATCTCCTGGGCCCCCTCGCTACCTGGGATTGGTGTGCATCCATATCTTCATCAGACATTGGAGCAGGACATGAATGGTAACTTTTTGTAGTATATTATACCTATTGTTTCTATGTGGGAATTCCTTCCTGGCTTTTAATGGGAAACCTATGTTTTTTGGAATCCTGAATCAAGAGAAAAATCAGTTAAGAAACCAGGAAAGAGAATTATAATTCTCTTCTAAGAATTAAAGGTTGACAATAAGCATAGAGACCTTTGATGTCAACTTGAAAGCAAGAGCAGGAGCTAAAGTTGAGGTTGACATTTCAGGGAGCTGGGACAAGAGGTAGGAGAGAAATGGTCCCATTGTAATTAGTAAGTCTTGTTTGTAACTGTTGCCATGTTTTTAGTGTGTGTGGATGGTGAGTCATTTGCAAATGAAATAAATATCAATAAATTAATATGCATAGTAAACTTTATAAAAATCCTATGAGTGGTAATAATAATAATAAGGTTGGGAAACAAAATAAGTCTTTAGATTGACCATTTCAACATGTGGTTCTATGCTGTATTGTTAGCCTGGCTAGGAGGTCTAAATGTTATATGAATACTATCCAATAATGTATGTTGGGCTTTTCCACTATTTGAATATTGACTATAGGCTACTGTTTTTTTTTTATAAATACTGCTCAACTCAATATTTCTTATTAAGTGAATTTCTTTAGAAATTCATTATAATGATTAAAGAATATGAATGTTTGAACTACTTTAAGAAAGATGAAGGAAACCAGTAAACTCATTGCCAGTTGTCTTAAATCAGTCACGAAATATTAGTTCACAATAATAATGATAAACCATGAATTTATTATTATATCATTTTAAAAAAATCTCTGGAATTTTTAGTTTCATTATAGAAAGATGATTCAATGTTTATGATTATGGGCCCTCATTTTTTAAGACACAAATAAAATGCTATGAAAAATAAGGACAACAATTTAGGTAATTCCTAGGAATTTCCAGGAATTCTAATTTCTCATTCTCAAATCTCAAAGATTAATCTTTGTCAGGAAACGTGACTCTTTCTTTAGTTAGAATGGCCCCAGTGAGGGAAACTCTCAGTATCCATTTTCCTTTAGATGCAACTATAAGGTCCAAACTCAGTCAGTCAATTAGCTTTTATTAAGTACCTACTATGTACCAGGCACTGGCTTAAGTAGTGGTTGGTTGTTGTCTTTTGTACTCAAGAGGACCAAAATGACATCATTGGTGATATCTTTTGACTCACACATAAATTGAATTTAAGTGAGCCAGAGTTGCACAGTCATCAGCTTCACTCTTTCTTCTAGAGTTATCTAAGTTCAGTGGCAAGACAAAAGTCAAGATGAGTGGTGATGGCTTGGGATATTGTGGGTCACCTTAGCTTCTTCAGTTTCTGACCAAGCTCTAAGCACTCCACAGGGACCACTTCAACTACCTTCATGGCTATTGGAACAAATTGTTCTCATCTTCCCCTCCTGCAGGTGGGAAGTCTTCAAATGCTTGGTGTAGATACCCCTTTTAACTCACTGACAGGTTTGAGGACTATTGCTTACCCTCAACATGATTTAGCCTGCTGGGCACTTTTACCTGAGTATGGCTGCTGTATGTGCTACAGCTTCTTGGGGCCACGAGTGAGAGCTGGGTGTCAGGTGGACTCCAAAGGAGAAAATCCCTGGAGATATAAAGAAAGGCAAAAGATATTCATTATTCTCTAGTTTCAATGAGGGAGACACATGCAAACAATTATATCTGAACAAGATAGATATAGGATAAAATGGAGATAATCAATACTGTAGTATGGGTCAACATGCCCGGGTTTCTGTAATTATCTTGACTCTTCTTCTCCTCTGTTATTTCACTCCTTGCCAAATGAACCTGGAAGATGATGATGTAGTTCAAGAAAATTCCTTCTCCTGGGCTATCAGGTGCAATTTCATATGTGACTGGTTTTCAGGGTCTAATTTACCTGGGATAGTTTGTGAGATAAATAGACTAATCAAGACTATTGCAAAAAGTCTCCAGTTCTCTCTCCAGGTATTATAAGGGATATCGAGAGTAGTCAGTTCATCGGTCCTTATGGTCTTTATCTCAAATGCACCTCATGGCAGTTCTCTATGTCTCCTACTCCAGTCTTTCCTCTAAACTTCTTTATTTTTGTTGAGGGAACCACAGTCCTTTTCTCTTATCCAAATTCACAACCTTAGAGTCATTCTTGATTCTTCCCTTTTTCTCACTATCTACCCTCATGTTTCACCAGTTGCCAAATCTTGTTGATTGTATCTCTGC
Source organism: Gracilinanus agilis (assembly GCF_016433145.1). NCBI lineage: Eukaryota > Metazoa > Chordata > Mammalia > Didelphimorphia > Didelphidae > Gracilinanus > Gracilinanus agilis. The sequence continues at coordinate 663,180,076 of NC_058131.1, read as the reverse complement.
AATTTCTCTTGTATCCACTTCATTTTCTCAGTTTATATAGTTGCTACTATAAAATTTAAATTAATATCCAATAACTCCAAGTATTATATTTTATAAGATTTATTAATAATCACTTGAAGTAGAAGAAATAAAAGAACAAAGTACAAAACTTAAAAATGACCACATGAATTCTCCTGCCTGGCTCTCCCCCAACCTATACCAACCAGGTTCCTACCCAAAGGACATCCTTTAAATTTCCTAGCCAGGTATCTGAGGCCTTCTTACAATCTTTATACTTTGTATAATTTTTATACAATGCTTTATACTTGTATACTAGGGTTTTTTTTGGCAAAGATATTGGAATGATTTGCCATTTTCTTCTCCAGTTCATTTGACAGTTGAGTAAACTGAGGCAAACAGCTTAAATGACTTGCTCAGGGTCACATAGGTAGTGTTTGAAGTCAATTTTGAACTCAGGTCTTCCTTTCTCCAAGCTTGATATTCTATCCATTGTACCACCTACCTGCTTGAACATAGTAGAACTTAAAACATTTTTGTTGAAATGAATTTAATGCTAACATTGTCTAGGAGGAGTTACCAGATTTCTATTAGTCTTTTGTTCTTGCTAAAGCGGGGAACTTGTTAGCAATCTTGACTCTAAGGGAGGAAAACATCTAAAATCTTGAACTCTTGGAGTAAAACCTCTATATCATCCAATAAAGGATCGCCCTCCCTTTTCCCTCTGGAAGCCCAACTGTATCATTCAGTAATTAATGAAAAACAATACCATGGTGGTTGTTTTTATTCCCTTATGGTGATTGCATTGGAAGAGTGACTAGTTTAATCACAGTTGTAAAGTATCTATTGATTAAAGCACTTAGCTTGATGGCCCAGATCTGTTACAGAGGCTCTTCCCTTTGTTCTTTCAAGACTGCAAGTCATTTAACATTCTTGGGTACTCTTGATATTACCAGTCATAAGCTGCTCTGAGCTTTTGGCCTTTTCTCTGGGAATTGGTCCATCATCTTAATTTTTAAGTGTTCCTCATTTAAAAAATAATACTTAGCTGATTTGGTGATCAAATTGCTTTTTTTTTAATGTCAAAATTGCCTCCAGCTTTCTATAGTGTGTGTGCGTGTGTGTGTGTGTGTGTGTATGTGTGTGTGCAAGCAGGCTCACTTCTTGTTGATTATTTGTAAGATTATATTGTTATTGTCTTGTAGGCTGACAATAATGTGTCTGAATGAGTTGAATTAGCTATTCTTCTGTGTTAGTGTCCTTTCTATTCTATTTACTTGTGTCTGTTCTATATTTTTCATATTTCTAGGAAACTTTCTGCCATGATATGTAAGTATGTTAGAATTAGATTCTTGACAAAAGCCTGATAATTCCTTATTTTCTGGATTATTTCCACGCTTCTACAGTTGCCATTTTGTCCTTCAGGACAATTATTTTATTTTTTATCAACTTGATTATTTTAATTTTTATACTCCAGGGATACCCTTAAATACCAATATAATTAATTAAACTTGCTTAGCAACTCTTTAAATAATAAATTTCAGTTCACAATGTATCATAACTTTTTAGTCACTTTCTCTTAAGTTCCACGCCATCCCCTTTCCCCTGCCCAGGATTTCTTTGTCTTTTATTTCTAGTTGCTATCTAAGGACTTAGTAGCTTCTCCATATGTCAAAAGAAGACTCCCCGGAAGCTCAAATTTTCTGAGATGACCCAGATGGTAGCCTGTTTTCCCCTCTAGCAGAGAATTTAAATATTAACTATCCTTCCAGTACCCCAGCGATTACCCCCTCACCCCCTACACCATGAAATAGCACCCATCTCTGAACTTCCTGCTCACTCTCACCAGTGTCTGGTCTTGCTTGACCTAGATAAAAACCCTGTGGAAACTCACCTGGTTTTGACTTTACTAGTTTTGGTGCTGCCACCTTTTACCAATTGCTACAATGGATCTGAGTTCCGTCCTCCCTTATTATTGTGATAATTAGTTTAAGTATTGTGAATATTTCTCTTCAGTAAACCATACCTGCTTTACTTTCTTTTTTTTTCAATCAACAGATTTCAATTTATTTCATTAAATATTTCCCAATTACATGTAAAAATTTTTAACATTCATTTAAAATATTTTGACTTCGTAATACTCTATATCCCTCCTCCTGCTCCCCGCTCCACCTTGAGAAGGCAAGCAATTTGATATCAATTATACATGAGAAGTCATGGAAAATATTTTCATATTAGCCATGTTGCATAAAAGAAAAAAAAACACAAGAAAAATGGAGTAAAAAAACCCATGCTTTTCTCTGCATTCAGAGTTCAATTCTTTCTCTGAATGTATAACCCTTTTCATCATGAATCCTTTGGAATTGTCTTGGATTATTGTCTTAATCAGATTAACTAAATCTTTCATAGTTGACCATCCTTATAATATTGCTATTACTATATACAATGTTCTCCTAGTTCTTCTCACTTTACTTTTTAAGACTTCAATAATTCTTCCCAGGTTTTTCTGAAATCAATCTACTAATCATTTTTTTTTTAAATAAACCCTTGTACTTCGGTGTATTGTCTCATAGGTAGAAGATTGGTAAGGGTGGGCAATGGGGGTCAAGTGACTTGCCCAGGGTCACACAGCTGGGAAGTGTCTGAGGCCAGGTTTGAACCTAGGACTTCCTGTCTCTAGGCCTGACTCTCACTCCACTGAGCTACCCAGCTGACCTACTAATCATTTTTTATAGCACAACAATATCCCATCACAATCATATACCACAACTTTTTCAGCCATTTCCCAGTTGATGGACATCCCCTCAATTTCCAATTCTTTGCCATTTGTGGTTTTCTTTCTCTTATTTTTTTGCTTTTCCTGGTTTAGGTATCAAAAACCTATTTGCGTTTTAAAAGGAATTTAATAAGATTCCTTCTTTACTTATTTTTTCAAGTAATTTATATAGTATTAAGAGTAATTGTTCCTTAAATGTTTGGTAGAATTCACTTATAAATCTATTAGGGACCTCATGTATAACTTGGTGAATTTTTTTTCTAAGACAGGGTTTTTGAATATCCTATTTCCTCTTTTGTTAATCTGGGCACTTAATTTTTTGTAAATATTCATCCATTTCTTAGATTATCAATTTTGCTGACATATTTAGGCAAAATAACTTTAATAACTGTTTAAATTTCCCTTCATTGGTGATGTATTCCTCATTTTTCACTTTTGAGACTGGTAATTTGGTTCTCTTTTTTCTTTCTTTTTCAATCAAATTATCAATGGTTTGTCTATATATTTTTTCCAGAAAACTAAATCCTTGTTTTATTTATTAGCACAATGTTTGTTTTTTAACCTTTAATTTTTTAACCTCTCCTTTGATTTTCTGGATTTCCATTTTGATATTTAATTGGGAACTTCAAAATTTGCTCTTTTTTTGCTTTACTTTCTCTTCTGGTTCTTGTCTTGTACTATGTTCTTTCTAGTGGTGCTCTACTTTCCAGTCTTACAGGTTTTTTACTTTAGATATATCAGCCTTCATGCCAGGACTAGGACTAATGGTCTCAGTAGTTGTCTCAACTAATTCCCAAACTAACGCTTAGGAAATATTGGAATCAGTGGTTGGGACCTTGACTCAGGAGAAGTTTCCTTCTTCTCCCTGACACAAGGGTCATGACTAGGGGTGAGGTGCTCTTTGGGTTTTTCTCCTTGGCAACATAAATGAAACATAAGGGATATTGCCCTCTCTTTGTACTTGGGATCCTGACCACTCAAAAAGTATGAGAGAGCAATTTTTTCATTTATTTTTCCTCTGTGGTTATGACATTCAATATGTTTGTTACTGATTTTATATTGTCTTTGGAAAATCCTAGTTTTGAGGCTGTTATTAAAATTGTTTCAATTCTTTATTGTCTACTGTTTTTGCTCTTTTCTTATGTGATCTGCCTATCTCTGCCTCTGTTTCTGTTTCTCTGACTCTCTCCAACAGTTGTTGTCCAATGGTTTCAGTTATATCCAACTCTTTGTGACTTCCTTTAGGGTTTTCTTGGCAAAGATACTGTACTGGTTTGCCATTTTCTTTAGTGCATTTTACAGATGAGGAAACTGAGGCAAAAGAGGGTTAAATGCTGTTAGTGTCTGAAGTCATAATTGAACTCATATCTTCTTGACTTTAGGCTGGGTACTTTATTCACTGTACCATTTGGCTTCCTTCTTTCCAACAGACACCCATATTATTGTGTCAGAGCTCTTCTTTGGTTTGCTCATTCTTTTTGAATGATGTTGAACTTTTTCTTTGAGGATTTCTAGTAGTTTTGCATCTTTTAAAATTTTTCTATAACTATTTTTGACAGGAACATTGAGGACGTAGGCTCCCTTATGTCAACTTTCCCTGTCATCTTTCTAGAAGTCATATTTGGAGATTTAAAGTCTCATCCCTTAAAATAGGAGGGAAGAACTTAACATCGTATTTGTGTCCAGATAAAATTCAAGTGTTACTCATATCTCATATATATTTGTGTTTGTATTGTGGCTTTCAAAAACTTTTTTTTCAGAAAATTTGTTGTTTGGTATGAAATACTTTTCAAATCTCTCACCTTTTAAAATTTGGCTGGTTTACATATGTACATATTAGAATGTATGCTCTTTGAATGAAGGACTATTACTTGCCAGAGTATCTAGCATATATGTTGTTGTATTGGCCAGTCATTTATTTGTGTCTGACTCTTCATGATAGTATGGATCAGATCCTTCTATCCTCCATTCTCTCTCTCTCTCTCTGTCTCTGTCTCTCTCTGTCTCTGTCTCTCTCTGTCTCTGTCTCTGTCTCTCTGTCTCTCTCTGTCTCTCTGTCTCTCTCTCTCTCTCTCTCTCTCTCTCTCTCTGTCTCTCTCTCTCTCTCTGTCTCTCTCTCTCTCTCTCTGTCTCTCTCTCTCTGTCTCTCTCTCTCTTTCTGTTTTAAACTTTTACCTTCTGTCTTATAATGAATTCTAAGTATAGACTCCAAGGCAGAAAAGTGGTATGGGCTAGGCAATTGGGGTTAAGTGACTTGCCCAGAGTCAAACAGCTAGGAAGTGTTTGTGATCATAATCTGAACCCAGGACTTACAATTTCCAAGCCTGGCCCTCTATCCACTGAGCTACCTAGCTGCACTCTTCCACTATCTCTTGAAATCTGTCCAAGTTTATGTTTATTGTTTCCATGAGTCTACCTCTCCATCTCATTCTCTGTCATCCTCTTTTCCTTTTGCCTTCAAACTTATTCAATATCAAAGTCTTTTCCAACAAGTCCTATTTTCTCACTATGTAGCCAAAGTATTTAAGTACACATTTACTGGTACACAGAAAGCACTTAATAAATGCTTATTGAAGGGGTGGCTAGGTGGCCTAGTGGATAGAGAGCCAGACTTGGGCAAGTTACTACACCCCAAATGTCTATCCCTTACTGATCTTTTGCCTTAGAATCCATACTTAGTCTTGATTCTAAGACAAAAAGTAAAAAGTAAAAAAAAAGCCTACTGAATGACTGACCAATATCTTAGTCTGTTTACTGCTTCGCCAAGTGAAGAGAATGATCCTTGGCCTTGGAACCAAACACATAGTGGACAAGATTGCTTTTGCTTGGAAACCTAATATTATTAAATTATTATACTGTGTCACTTTGCTGAATATTTAAAAATTAGTTATTTATTTCAGGGCATCTCTTGGAAATGATTGCCACATAAACTATTTTTAAAGTGATTTTAATTCATAAAGCCTTGATTAAGGAATTGAAAGTGTTAGACACTGAGCCACCAGACCAAGTCCTTACCTTCCAATAGCTTGCAATAAGGAATAAAATAAATGCACACATAATTATAAAACGAAGCAAGAGCTGATAAGGGCATTGCAGAAGCACAAGCAAAATGATCTGGGAATTCAGAAGGGGGAGAAATCATAAGCTAGGAGATGGGTTGATGCCTTTAGAAAGGATTGCTGACTCTACATATTTGTTATAATGGAAGGCTACAACTGGCAGGGTAGAGGTTGGGCAGTAATAGATACAAGATAAAATTAAAATGTTATATTGCATTTAGAAAAAATAATTTGTAAATGTTTGCTGAACAAGTTTAAGAGGTTGTATTGATGTTCAAAATTAAGTTTTCGGTGAAATAATTGCTTAAAAGGCTGTACGAAAGAAGAAGAATATTATATGGGTCTTAGAGGAGAGGGAAAAAAGGGTGGGCAGCTGGGTAGCTCAGTGGATTGAGAGCCAGGCTTAGAGATGAGAGGTCCTGGGTTCAAATCTGGCCTCAGACACTTCCTAGCTGTGGTGATCCTGGGCAAGTCACTTAGCCTCCATTGCCTAGCCTTTACCATTCTTCTGCCTTGGAACCAAATACATAGTATTGACTTCAAGATGAAAGGTAAAAGATTAAAAAAAATTCAATGAGGGGAAATGGAAGAAGAGCACTTCTGTAATGATTTCTAAGCATAGAGTGGCAAAAGCATGGAGGTGGGAAAGTGTAAGCTTTGTTTGGGGAATGGGGAATGGTATAATTTGACTGAAATTTATCCTGTATATATCTTCTATGTACAGAGTTGTTTGCATGTTGTCCCCATCTTAAGAATGTAAACTCTGAGAGAAGGGACTATATTTTTCCTCCTCTATCTCTCCAATGCTTGGCACATAACATTTAATCAATACTTACTGACTTGACTTGAGTAGTAGGAGATTAAGAATGGAAAGAGGTTAAAATTCTGTTTATTTATTTTATTTTATTTCCCTGAAGTTTATTATTTAAAGAACTATGTATTTTAAACTTGCACTTTCTATCTTAGTAACAACTCTAAGGGCAAGGGCTAGGCAAACAGGGTTAAGTGACTTGCCCAGGGTCACACAGCTACAAGTATGGGAGGTGGTTCTATTGTTTACTAATAGAATTCATCTGCTTTTGGTATTAATGTTTTCTACATCTATAAGCACTCTAGTCCTTGGGAAACCCAAGGAATGAAATGTTACGTGCTTAGCCTTTTGTTCTTCAGGGATGCCAGCTTGAGTTTGATCCCAGAGTGTGATGAGCTTCTCAAAGTTAAATGCATCCGCTCTTGAAGCTCTACCACTCCACCTTGGTCCATACCTCACAAATAGTTCTGTCTTTGAGAGGCTCAATGGACAAGGATTAGAGGGAAGGAATCTAGTGGGGCCACAAATCGGTAACCCAACCAGCTGTAATCTCCAAAGCCAGCTTCCTCACTCTTGCCCGGGCTTCGTTCAGTCCTGGTGACTGACAGGGCGGCCAGCTGAGTGGTGGCCAGAGTGGACATGAAGGCCGCAGCATCTCCCAGCTGGTGCCGAGCTTTGCACTGACTAATGTAGTGACCTAGCTTTCAGCAGCCCAGCTGGCTTAGATTAGCGGAAAGGAAGACTTCTCTCAGCCAGGATTCCAGGCAAGACCACAGGGAAACTCCACGCGATTGAGAAGCTAAATCAATGACCTCAAAGGGCAGCAGAGGAGCCAAAACCTGTTCTCTCCCCCCCAAGACTAACCTCCTCACTTAGGGAAGGACGAGACCCCCCAGGGTTATGCCGGGTTATGGCAGTGACACTAGCTTTATGGAACTTCTTAAGCTCCGAAGCAAAAATGATAACTAGGGGATATCGGTTCCTGGGACGTGTTGGAGACAGGGCAGGGACCATAGGAAATGGGGAAATTCGCCTGAGTATAGAAGCAGATCCTAGGGCACAGAGAGACGGACACTTTGGGAGAGTCGAGGGCATGAACCCCCAGGAGGTTCTCGGAGACAGTGTTATTGGTGCCCTCTAAATTCCAGCATCCTGGTGCAAAGCCCAGATCACTCTACCCGAGTTATGACTGCTGACAAACAATTCTTCCATAGCATTCTCAAGTTCTAAGAAGTCTAAGTTGAAATTTTGCCCAAGATTGAAAGATACTCCCATCCTTAAACTCTTCATCACGATTCTTCCTTTCAGTTAGAATTCAAGGGGGAAAGGAAGTGATCGTGATGAGATAGACTTGGGAAAGCTCTCTTCCCCACCTCACTCTTCCCCACATCACCTACTCTCTATTTGGCAAGAATCTTCCAACAGAAGAGGATATTTCACAGTAATAAACTGGTCATCGTGAGACCTGGATTCAAGTCTTAATTCTGTCACTAAGTAGCTTATATGACCAACTGATTCCTCTGCATATCTCTGTATTCTCTTCTTTAAATTAAGGATTTGGACAAGTGATCTATAGAGGTCCTTCCAGGAGGATCTAGGCTCACTGTATGATTCTTTGAGATCAAAGTCAAGGATTTCCCTACTTTTGACACTTCCAGGCAGAGGTAAGCCTGGGAGACAGGGTAAAGGATAGATGTCTCTGTTAGGAGCCCAGTAATATAACAATTGCTTGTATGTTGGAAGAGGAAATTGGATCCATTCCTGCCTTGGGAGGATGGAAGGATACTTTAGAAAAACCCTTAAAGGGCCATGGATAGAGTGCAAAGCCTGCAGTTGAAAGCACCTGGTTTCAAACCTGATCTCAAACACTTCCTAGCTGTGTGGCTCTGGGCAAGTCACTTAACCCTATTTGCCTAGCCCTTGCTGTCTGTCTTAGAGTTGTTACTAGGACAGGACATAAGGGTTAAAAAAAAGACATGCCTTTTCTGTAAGAAGAAGGACAAGGAAAGATTGTGGGGGCTTCCAGGCACCCCCCTCTTCTCTGTGGGGATATCAGCCTGACAACTGGACATTAGCTAGACAAGTTCTCTTGACCCTTGACAGCTGTGTTGTGCAGGGGAGGATGAATGCTGGTAGCTAGGGCGTTGAGTAACAGTAGGGGGATTGCTCAACCTATTTGCTAGTATACAGGCATATATAGCTTAAAACTGTCACAAGTTGGCAATAATTTGACAACTTGCTGGCCTAAGAGGCTAGAAAACGATGGGGGCAAAAGATAGAAATGTTCTTCCAGTGCCAACAGGTTCCCACTTACAGCAGTAAAAAATAGCTGCCTGGTAGAATGGGTAAACAATGTTTTCATAAGCAAAGCATTGCTGTATATTTATAACAGTAATAGCTATTTCTTAGCACCTACTATGTGCCAGGCACTATGCTAATATTATCTCATTTGATCCTCAAAACAATCCTGCAAGATATGTGATATTATTATCCCTATTTTACAAATGGGGAAACAGAGGCAAACAGAGGTGAAATGACTTACCCAAGATCACACAGAGTAGTAAGTGTCTGAAACTGGGTTTGAACTCAAGCCTTCCTGACTGGAGGCCTATACTCTAGCACTCTGGGCCATCTAACTGCCTTTCTAGACCATACTCTATGGTAGCCCCTCCTAGAGCCTTGGCAGTGGAACCATTCAATTTTCTGATTTATTCTTCTCTTTGTTGCTAATTTTTCAGGGTACACTTAGGAATGGTCCCTGAGGCTCCTTTCCTTAGCTTTTCCATCCTCTTGACTAATTTTTTCCCATAGGGTATGAAAAGGAAGAGGAAGGGAATAAACATTTTTTTAAATATTTATGATGTAGTAAGGAAAACTGAGGCAGGCAGAGGTTAAGTGACTTGCCCAGGGTCCTACACAGCTAGTTCATGGTCCAGAATTCTATGCAGTATAGTATTGCCTAGCTGCCCCCACGAGCTGCTAGTTGGCTCACAGGCTTCTTACAAGAAAAGAACTTTCTAAGCCTTCAAGCTATATACAAATGGGAGTTATTATTATCCTGCCTATTTCTCTGCCCCAAGGCAGCCCTACTTTTGCTCTTCTCTCCATGCCTGGAAGTGATGACAGACCCTGGGCTCCCTAGGTTTCTGGCTGTTCCCACCTCCTTCAGTTATTTATAAGCTGAGAGCGATCCTGGTCACTTCTTATAGCCGAGCACAATTGGATGTCTATTTTATACTGGCCTTGATTTGGGGTCATATTTTCTGAGGCAAGAAAAATAGAAAACAAAGTCACTGCCCTTGACTAGCAGGTAGTCTAATGCACAAAACAGAAGAGTTACATGCGAAAAAGTCATCAAAATCAAGATGTTTATATAGTATTTTACCTCCATGGTCTCATTTGGGTTTCATAGTAACCCTATGAGGTAGGTGCTATCGGTACTATTATTATTATTATTATTATTATTCCCATGTTACAGATGAGGAAATAGGCTCACAGAGATTAATTGACTTCTAGGTACACCAGTAATAGATTTAGCTCTGGAAGGAGACTAAAGGAACATTCAATAGGACTCTCATTTTGTGGATGAGCTCCAAAGGTGTTCATAGGTTAAATGACTTAAAACCATGACTTCAATCATAGTTTAAGTGAATCAAGATGACAAGGATTCATTAAACATCTTTATCTCAGGCGTCAGGCACTCTGTTAAGTGCTAAGGATACAGGAAGGGAAAAGGCAGTCTAGTGGAGGAGAGAGCAAACAAAAATGGATGTACAAAAATGATAAAAGAGGATAAACTGGAGGTAATCAATAAAGGAGGTACAAGGGAGATTAGGAAAGGCTTTTTGCAGAAGGCAGGATTTTTATTGGAGGCTCTAAAGAAATTAGGGAGACCAGGAGACCTCATTTCAAATCCTGGCTTCACTCCGTGCACCAATATGACCTTGGACAAATAATTCTACTCTCTGGGTCTCTTTTTTCTCAGATGTAAAATGAGGTGTTGGACCTCTGAAGTCCCTTCCAACTCTAAATCTCTGCTTGAATAATCCTATGACCTAAAGTATCATGCCTGCATGGGGCGAATGTCCAAGTAAAGGCTTTCCTCACCATCTTTCTCCAAACACAGAGTTCTTAATTTTAGTCCAGTCTTGGAGATTCTCAATTTAGTTGAATAAACATTTATTAAGCACATACTATATGCAAGTCACTGTATTTTCAGTTGGAGACTCAAAGACAAAAGGCAAAGGATTCCTCTTAAGATGCTGCCTGTCTCTTGTCATCTTTTTCTTTCTTTCTTTTTCTTTTTTTTTTAAACCCTTGTACTTCGGTGTATTGTCTCATAGGTGGAAGAGTGGTAAGGGTGGGCAATGGGGGTCAAGTGACTTGCCCAGGGTCACACAGCTGGGAAGTGGCTGAGGCCGGGTTTGAACCTGGGACCTCCTGTCTCTCTTGTTATCTTAAAACATCACAGGATCATAGATTTTGAAGTGGAAAGGACCTCATAAGTCATCTATTTCAATTTTTGCATTTTACAAATGAGGAGACTGAATTTCAACTGTTCAATCATTTTTTTTAGTTGTGTCCAACTCTTTGTGACCCTATTTGGGTTTTCTTGGCAAAGATATTAGAGTAGTTTGCCCTTCCCTTCTCCAGCTCATTTTATATTTAAGGAAACGGAAATAAAAAGGTTAAGTGACTTGCCTGGGATCACATAGCTAGTAAGTGTCTGAGACCAAATTTGAACTATTCAAAATGGGTCTTCCTGACTCCAGTCCCAGCACTTTATCCACAGCACCAGCTAGCTGCCCTTTAACTGTCAAATTAAACAGCTTCCTTATTGCAGTAAGAACCAGCAGATCAAGAGGATTGGATGAGATTGAACCTTGATCTTCCTGACATAAGTATTAAGTTGTGAACAATGGAAACCAGTGCCAACATCATAATTAATGCAATTGCATAAGTGAATACGGAGGGGTTCGAGGAATAGTTGGGATTACTGATGCTGGTGGGAATTAGGAAGCTCTTTTAAATGCTGGTTTTAGTCCTAGTTCTACCACTGTGTAACCTAGAAAAAAATCACACCACCTCCCTCACTGGTCCTCAGTTTCCTTATCTGTCAAATGGGGACATTAGATGGAACAATCTTAAAGAGACTGCCTGTCTTTCATTAAAGAGTGGCAGGGAGATAAGGAAGCCCAGAGCCCACCTGAGAAAGTTATCTAAAGAGCTTTCATGGCCAGGTCTATCATTAATATTAACTTTCTGAGGTTTGTAATTCCTTGGGGGGTAGATCTGTTTAAGAGATATTTCCTGAATCCTTTAGTTGCTAGGATTATAAAATGAGTATCCTGCAAGACAGGTTCTTTAAGAGATTGACCAGGAGGATGTTTGAAGACATACTGCGAGTTATTGATTTTGTCTTTTCTTTTTCTATCTGATGTTGTGTAGGGAAGGGCTCCTAGGAGTGAAAAGAGCATTAAGCTGCCACCCAGCTGGTGAAGTAATGAACCTCCTTTTCCTGAAATCAGTGCTCTGGCAAAGCTTTTGTTCTCTTTGCCTGTCCCTTCAATCACCAGAGAGTGAGAAGTACAAGAGGCTCTTAATTACACCTATGTCCTCTGCCAGAAGGATGGAGTGGGATTTGCTTAGCACTGAATGGAATCTTTGTTAAAACAATCATAAATGGAAATTGATTACTTAGCAGGACAGGGCAGTTGATTTCTAGAACCAAGACACTAGCAGACTTTAGATGATAATTCCATAAAAAAGATTTGGGCATTGCATTAGGAAAACCCTGGTGTTCAGAATAGAAGAAGTGATAACCTTGATGTACCCTGTTCCAGTCAGACTACACAGGGATTAATGTGGTCATTTTGGGGTGTCACATTTTAAAGGAGGACATTGGCATACTAAAGGGTAACTGGGATGATAAGGAGACTAGAGACCTTCCATATGAGGTCATTGAAGCAAGTGGGGATGTTCAGCTCAGAGGAGAGAAGACTTAGGGGTGATATGACTTCTATCTTTAAGTATCAAAAAGGGAAGCAGAATCAGGGTTGTTCTTAGGATTGGGTAGAAACTGAAGTGGGCAGATAAAGGCTTGATGTCAGAAAAAAAACTCTCCAACAATTAGAGCTGATAGAATGGGCTGGTTTTTGGAAGGGGGGGGGTGGGGCTTCAATGGAGGCTAGAGGGTCAGTTTTCAAAGTTGTTGCAGAAGAGATATTTCCTTGTTGGACTAGATTATTTCCAAAGTCCCTTCTAGCTTGGAGAGGCTATGATTCTAATGGCTGCAACTTCAGTAAAGGTTGCTGAAAGGAGAGATCCCTGAGTCTGGCCTTCTCCTGCCTTGAGTTTCCACTTTGTGTTTAAGTTTTCACACAGGGTTAAATTTTGGTTTAGGTTCTTTTGTTTGATAAGCTTGGACTTCAGCTGTTTAGAGAAAAATAGTCTTCTCTAGATTGCAGTAAACTAGAACAACAAAAGGGAAAAGGAAACTCAGGACTTGTGGCACAGGAGGAAATAATTTTCCATTCCCCCAGATCAAGAGGGACATTCAATCAAAAGGCACTTATTAAAGGCCTACTGTGTGTCAGGCACCGGGGCTAAGTGCTAGGAACCAATTGTGTTTCAGAAGCAAATTTAATCATTTACCACACACTTTGGTCATCCCTCAATATTAGAATTGCTTGCTGATGCATCTTTGGTTGAACTTCCCTTGGCACTCAGTGTGTGCTTGTTTCATCCTGGTTCCTTCTTTCCCTTCTTCTCTGGGCCCCTTCTATTTTTATGGAGAACATGTGCTGCTTGACTTTGGGTCATTCTTTGGTGGTTGCAGGAAGCAATTGTCCTGTCCTGCTGTTGTTTCTTGCTTCAAGTATCATATTGAAGAAGTGGGATGATGCCAGAAAATCTGTTTTTCCTTTACCAGTTACTTTTCCTTAGGTCTGGATGCTGCTGTCCTTTGCTGGTTTGTGGGCCAGATGCTCTCCAACAGCGGATGGGGTCAGAGTTGCTTCATCTCAAAGTAATCCGAATGTGGTTAGCTATGGATACTCATTGCCCGAAGTTCTTAGGGCTGTAAAGACATAGTCTCTAGGTCTGGGGGTAAAACAGACCCTTATTTGGCTCTCCCTTATGACTATGGAAGACTGGTTCTATTTGCCTTCATTTCTCCCAACTTTCCCCTAAAGCAAGAAATCCATCCCCAGAATAGTATCTATTGTTGTGGTGTGAGTAAATCTTGGACCTCTGCCACTTGATATCATCTTGTCCCTATTTAGTCTTGTTGGCCCAATATCAGGCTTTGGGTTATGTCACCCATGAACCACTTGTTGTTTCCATCTGGAGCTCGCTAGGATTGCGACATGGGTGAACAATGAAGAGGAAAAGTATCTTCCAGAGAAAAGGGCCTGAAATCTGTTTCATGCCAACTCAGCTCCTAACACCTGCTACTTTGCGCCACAGAGACATCTTGGGAATGGGATGTATCATCACTAAACTGAGCTACCAGAAAAGGCATTTCCCTCATAAGATTAAAATCCTAGTGAAGTGGAGCCTTCTTCTTACACTTCATACATCTTTCAGGATGGGTAGTTGTTTCAAAAAAGGGCTACTTAAGAGTTCCCCCAGCTGCTTTATTCAGGCTGCAGTCATTCATCTGCTTGGTCTACTTTATATCGATCATAGGATGCTATGTTGGGAATCAGAAAACGGGTTCTGGCTCTGGTCCTCCCACTCTTTATTTCTGTGACCTTAGATGAATAATTTCTCCTCTCTCAGGATCCTCCTATATAGAATGAATTGCTTGGACTTCACAATTTGTGAAATTCCTCTGAGTTCTAACATTCTATGATTCTGTGAATGGACAGGGACACGAGTCAACCAGTGAGTCTCTTTTTGCTTTATAATATAGTCCATAACTAGTCATAGTCAAAAGTTATGAAAATATTGACAGGCTTACACGAACATAATGCCAGCATAAAGACATTTATTCGTATCAATGGAATCATCTCCATTTCTTTTCCTCTAAGTATTAGATGCCATACCCCTGGGTGCATATAGAAGAAATATCTAAATTAATTCATTATCTATGGTACCTTTTAGCAAAGTGTAGTTTCCCTGTTTATCAAGTCTATTTTTCTTAGTGCCTTCTCTGAAATTGTTTGCTGCTTCTTCTTTTTCAAGTTTAGCTGAAACATAATAGATTTTACTCGTGCCCTTTATTTTAACTGTGTGAATCTTTATGTTTCAAGTATGTTTTTCATAAAAGACATATTACTGGATTATGATTTCTTATCCATTCTGCTATCCTCTTCCCTTTTATGGGTGAGTGCATTCCATTCATATTCACAGTTTTCATAATTAATTATGTATTTTCTTGTTTGTTTTTAAAAAATACTTTTTCCTTTCTTTGCTTCTGATTCCTTCTTTACAAAGAAGAATGGAGTTACAAACAAGGAATATACTCAGTACCAATGCTCTATACCTAACATATTCATCTTCCTTCTCTTTTCCTCCTCAGAATTCAACCATAGGGTCTTGCTTTTCTTGATTTCCTTGTAAAATCTCTTTATAATCGCCCTCTTCCAAATTTAAGGTTTGTTTTGTTTATGACTAATTTCCTCCTAAATCTACCCTTCCTCTTATTCTCCTCTTTCCCTTCTCCCTGTTTATTCCTGTTTCCTTGTTAAATTGAATGTATTTCTACATCATACTTTGTGTGTGTTCTACCCTCTTTTGTTCAATTCAGATGAAAGTGAGTTTCTACCCTCTTCTTGTTTGTATAGACATGAAGAGGATAGAAGCTCACTTTATCACATCCATTATGTGGGATTTTTCAGTTCATTCTGATGATCTTTGATTGCTGGGAAGAAGTTGTAGGTCAGTTGTTCCATAGTACTTTTCCTTCTCCCCCATTTTAATTTGTTTTTTCACTTCTCCCTAGCTATCTTTGTATTATGATGGACTCTAAGTTGTTTTAAGATAGAGACCATATCTTATTCATTTTTCTATCCAATAAAATACTCATCTTGTAATTAGTAAGTACTGAGTAGCAGCCAGGTGGCATAGTGGATGAAGCACTGGACGTGGGGTCAAGAAGACCTGAGTTCAAATCTGGACTTAGACATTTGTTAGTTTTGTGATCCTTGGCAAGTCACTAAGCCTCTGTGTTTCAGTTTTCTCAACTGTAAAGTGAAAATAATTATAATAGTTACCTCCCACATTCTTATGAGGATCAAATGAAGTAATATTTATAAAGCACATAGCATAGTGCCTGCCACATAGTAGGCATTTAATCAATGTTTGTTTCTTCTTTCTTTTGATGAATGATGAAATAATAATAGTTATCTCTGGGCAGATAAGTAGCACAATGGATAGCATGCCAGACCTAGGTTTGGGACCTCATATACTTCACAGCTATGTGACCCCAGGCAAGTCATTTAACCCCATTTGCCTAGCCTTTGCCCTTCAGTCTTAGAATTGTCACTAAGACAGAAAGTAAGGGTTTGAAAAATAATAATCATACCTAACACTTACATAACACTTCAAAGTTTGCAAAGTGCTTTTGCATATTCTCATTTGATCCTCACAACAGTGCTGTTACTATCCCAATTTTATAGAAGAGGAAACTGAGGAGGAGAGGTGAAAGGACTTTCTCCTATACTTGAGTGCATATAGATTTGCATGTGTGTTTGTATAAAGGTAGAGTTGGAGGGAGTTCAGTGTTCAGTATTTGTTTGTCTTTCAGTTGTTCTGTTATGTCTGACTCTTTGTGATCCCATGGACCATACTGTTCATAGGATTTTATTGGCTAAAATACTGGAGTGGTTTGCTATTTCCTTCTCCAGTAGTTTGGTGCACTCTTGCCTAAAGAAAAAGGGATGCACCATTTAAACTCTACAGGTCTCATACTTGGGATGGAGATCCAGTATCATTTACTGTACTCACATATCATTTTCCCTTAGGGCTCCTTTCTCTTTCTTGTTCACACATAGCTTTTTGCACATTGCCTTTCCAATTAGACCATGTGCTCCTTGAGAGCAGGGACTATCTTTTGTCTTTCTTTAGAGCCTCAGCAGGTAGCATAGCACCTGGAACATAGTAAATACCTAATGTAAGATTTAAATTAATGTCCAATACTTCAACCCTTTTTTATTTTTATAAAGTTTATTATCTTTTTATTTTTATCTTTTTATAACACTTATTATCTGACAAATTTTTATTTTTTAATAAATTTTATTTTTGTAAAGTATTTTATTTTTATAGTTTTTCAATAGTTTTTATTTTTATATATTTTTCAATAGTTTATATTTTTATAAAGTTTATTATCTTTTTCATTTTTATCTTTTTATAACATTTATTATCTGGAAAATTTTTATTTTTTAATAAAGTTTATTTTTGTAAAGTATTTTATTTTTATAGTTTTTCAATAGTTTTTATTTTTATATATTTTTAAATAGTTTATATTTTTATAAAGTTTATTATCTGACAAAACAGAACCACATGACTATGTTTTTCTGCCTGCTCAAAAATCCCCATTCCAGCAAAGCCTTGACAGGAAGGAAAAAGAACTAGAGACGGAACTACACCCAATTTATATCCTGTCTCATCAGCACATAACGACAGGAAGTGAGTAGGGTGCTGGGAATTGTAGTTTTGCTGGAGATCGTAATTTTTAGGGTAACAGATTCAAATTACGCACTAATAAATGTTTCTTGATTGAGTAATTAGTTGGCTGGTCCTGATTCTTATTGTTTTCAAATTGGAGCATAACTCTTCACTCAAGTAGCCCCATTCTGACTTCTATACGTCATACAAAGTCTTCTGGTCTTGCTGATAATTGGGCGAGATCGCCTCTTGGCCTCTGGCTGTGGTTACATTTCTTCTCCATCCGTATTGGTCAGTGATGAGCCCTCTTAAAGCTCAGACAGAACATAATCCTTGACCACTGGTTGCTCGGCCAGCCGCTTCCAAAAGAAGTGACATTGCGTATTAGTGTGAAGGTCTGCCTTGTGGGTTACCTCATTCTCCATCCCTCCCCCAAAGAGAATTGGCTCCTTATACATTCCATTTCCCCTCTAATGCCAGACACTTATTTCTCAAACTCCATCCTCATTCCAGTGGCAGAGGAAGGCCAAGAACAGAGCATTTCAACCTTCATACTGTAAATCTATCAGTGTATGGCAGGTGTTTCTTTGCTGCCGCCAAGAAGATGGCTAAAATATGACGACAAGCTATGTCCAAGCGTCCGATTTTCCCCTGCCCTTTCCGTGCCCCAAATCTGTCAAGTAGATATTCCAGTTGCAGAAGAGACCAGCTGCCTCTCTAGAGCAGTGACCTCCCTCTAGGGCAGGCAGACGGATAACATGGAAACATGTTCAGGGGCACATCATTTTATGTTTTTAAATGTGGTTTGTTATTTTGTCAGGAGACCTCTAGAAAAAGGCACCACTTGGGTGCAGTGTGACTTAAAAGCAGGAGGGGTTGGGGGGAGAGGGTGCCTCGTAATTCAACTGGGAAAAATATATATATTCTCATTAATATTGATTTTTAAGGATACAGAGAAGCAGTAGGCTATTGCGTGGCAAGAAAGGAAATTGTAATT
This sequence comes from Gracilinanus agilis, assembly GCF_016433145.1. Classification (NCBI taxonomy): domain Eukaryota; kingdom Metazoa; phylum Chordata; class Mammalia; order Didelphimorphia; family Didelphidae; genus Gracilinanus; species Gracilinanus agilis. Next base: position 663,161,825 of record NC_058131.1, on the reverse strand, counting down.
TTGAAAGCATCGATGCAATCAAGAGGGAGCAATCTGAGAAACTTTACAGTGCGGCTCACATTAATCTATGAGAACATTTCCGGCACTATGGTATAGGATGAGAGATGACCTCAAGTGCTCCCCTGAAGGATATCGGGAACAGACTCCATTCAACGAGGCTGCCAACGATGCTCCTTATGTAACAATACTGGCACTAAGACAATGGACCATGAAGCTCAGAATTCAGTCTGTGCCAGGGGCTCCAAGAGAGAGCTGAGTAGTCACTTAGAACTTTACCCTCAGAGATTAGGACTGAGCCTCATAGGAAAGCAGGTTGGCATGTTGGAAAAAGCAATGATTCTAAAAATAATAAGATTTGGGTTCAAAACTCATTTCCTATACTTTCTATCTCTGTGACTTTGGACAAGTCACTGAATCAGCCTGGAGAATGTGACTCTGAGGTTCTTTCTAGGTCCAGACTTAAATAGGGTTGTAGTTAGAGTCAGATGGCTTTATTACCGAGGAAATTTGGGCAAATAACAACCTCCATGGGGCTGAGATTCTTTATAAAATGAGAGGGTTGGACGTGACTGTCTCCAAAGTTTCTCCCAGTCCTGGAGCTATGATCCTATAATATAATCCGAAGGAGGGCTTAATTTAGAGTTAGAAGACCTGCTTCAAATCTCAGTTCTGTTACTAGAGGTAGTTAAGGGGTACGTACAGTGGATAAAGTATGGAAGACCTCAGTTCAAACTCAGTCTCAGACACTTACTAGCTGTGGGACCCTGGACAAGTCATTTAAACCTCTTTGCCTCAGTTGCCTTATCTGTGAAATGAGAATAATAGCGTCTACATTTGAGGATTAAGACAAAATGAGATAATAGTTGTAAAGCACTATATAAAACTATTATTATTCCTTCTTTGGGCACATGGAGAAGTCATTCTACCTCCTTTGGAACTTAATTTCTTCATCAATATAATAGAGGCACTGAGATGATCTCTAAAGTTCCATTCTGCCCTAAACTTATGATCCCAATCCCCTTATCAAACCACTCTAGATCTATTATTTATAAATATATCAAAACTTACTGATCCTATTCATGTTTTATACCAGACGCCCTTTGTCTCCTTTCTACCTGTCTAAATTCTGTTCATTAGGACTAACTCAAACTGTACCTCTCTGACCTCCTTCCACCCCCAAGCTGAAAGCGATCTCTCCGTCCTGAACTGCCTGGACAATTCTTTGTGTTCATAAAACTCATCTGGCACCGGAACAATATTTATAAGAAGCATGATTTCATCAGGGTGGGTGTGCCTTCCCCTGCCCTCCATCTAAGCCGGATGCTCATGCCTCACTGGGCTCTGGAGGTGACCTTGGGCTATGACAGCACAGTTCATGCTGGAAGGCCAGTCTGGGTGATAGATGGTCTGCTGCCCAAGGACCAGCCTAACTAAATTAGGAGAAACTCATCACTGCATTGGCCTCAGGGTGATGAATTTTTTTGTTTCCTTTGGAGGACCACCCACATAACCCCAGGTAGGTTGTGATTGTGAAGAGGGAACGTCCACTTTGCTGAAATCCATCAACATAGAAAAGAGGAATCCCTTCCCCAACATACCTTAGTAAAGCATAATTAAAAAACAGGTTTTTTTTTTTTTAACTGATATATTTTCCTCAGTATTTTTCCTTCTATCTGCTCCCAGAGAAACATTCATTATAGCAGGGGTTCCCAAACTTTTTTGGCCTACTGCCCCCTTTCCAGAAAAAATATTACTTAGCCCCCTGGAAATTAATTTTTTAAAAATTTTAATAGCAATTAATAGGAAAGATAAATGCACCTGCAGCCATCACTGCCTTCCTGGATCGCTGCAGCACCCACCAGGGGGTGGTAGTGCTTACTTTAGGAATCACTGCATTATAGTAAAAGTTTAAAAAAAAAGAGAAGGGGAAACAATAAGCATTTAAATAGTACCTACTACGTGTCAGGCATTATACTCTGTTTTTTACAAATAGGATTGCACTTATTCCTCGCAACTACCCTCTGATATAGGTAAAATCACCATTTTACAGTTAAGGAAACTGAGGCAAACAGGCTAAGTGACTCACCCAGAGTGACACAACTAATAAGGCTAGATTTGAACTCAGGTCTTCCTAAGTCCAGCCCCAACACCCTATCCACTGTCTCACCAGCTGTAGGAAGGAAGTTTAAAATGACTAACATATTTTTTTTAAACCCTTGTACTTCGGTGTATTGTCTCATAGGTGGAAGATTGGTAAGGGTGGACAATGGGGGTCAAGTGACTTGCCCAGGGTCACACAGCTGGGAAGTGGCTGAGGCCGGGTTTGAACCTAGGACCTCCTGTCTCTAGGCCTGGCTCTCACTCCACTGAGCTACCCAGCTGCCCCTGACTAACATATTTTTAAAAAGCCCCTTGTATGCAGAATTCCATACCCCTAGTTCTGCAAAGAAAAGAAAGGGGAATCGAGGCATAATTTTTATGAATTGCTGAATTCCTGTCCACAATTTATTAGTTGGTGTCCAACCTTCTGATGATGACCCTCTCTAAATTTAGTTACAGATAGGCCACTAAATCCTGTACTCAATCTTTTCAACATGGTAGGATCTGTCAGAGATTATGTAACATAGGCATAGTCTTTAATCATGTACATGTCATTTCTCCAGATAGAATGGAAGCTCCTTGAAGCCAGGGACTACTTCACTTTGGTCTTTACATTTCTATCTTCTAGTAAAATTCTTAGTATAATGTAGGTGCTTAATAAACGCTTGTTTTTTAAATTAAAATTTATTTTTTTCTATTAACTGCAATCTATTTTTTCTTCTTCTAACCTCCTCTGCCATTAATAAGAAAGAAAAAAAAACAACCCTTGTAATAAATATACATAGGCAAGAAAAACTGTTTTTCGAAAAAAAAAGTATGCATGACCCCTTTTTATAAAAACCCTTACCTTCAGCCTTATAATCAATACTACGTATTGGTGCCAAGACAGAAGAGTAAGGGTAAGGGCTAGGCAATTGGGGTTAAGTGACTTGCCCACGGTCACATAGCTAGGAAGTATCTGAGGCCAGATTTGAACCCAGGCTTCCTGTCTCTAGATCTGGTTCTTAAACTACTGAGTCACCTCAATGCCCCATGTGACAGTCTTTAAAAAAATTTTTTTGGGTGGGAACAGCTGAATGACTTGGTGGATTGAGAGCCAGGCTTAGAGATGGAAGACCCTGGGTTCAAACGTGACTTCAGACACTTCCTAGCTTTGTGACCCTGGGCAAGTCACTTGACCCCCTTTGCCTAGCCCTTAATACTTTTTCTGCCTTAGAACCAATACACTGTATTGATTGTAAGGTGGAAGGTAAGGGTTTTAAAAAATGTTTTTTTGAAGAAAGATCAGAAGGGAAGGAGGATAAAAGGAAAGAAGAAGGTAGGAAAATGAAACACTTTCAATGTTAATTTGCCCTTAATATTTCCATCACTTTTTTCAGGCTAGACAATCAGCAAAACAATAACTCAATCTGACTTGAAGTATTTGTTGATTTCTGACTTATAAACACTTATACTAAATGTTTACTAATTAGCTTGAGAGCCAGTATGAGCTACCTCGAATGCACTTCTGGTACTCTGAAAACATAGTTGGTTATTTCCTTGATCAGCATTCTTGTCTTTCAAAATTATTTATCTTTACAATGTTACTACTATAAATGATTCTCTTGGTTCTCCTCACTTTATTATTTATTGGTTTATCCAAGTCTTCGCAGGTCTCTCTGAAACCATCGCTTTCATTACTTTTTTATGGCCCACTAATATTCCATTACATCTCCATACCATATTTCTTCAGCCTTTCCCTGATTGATAGACACCCCTCCATAAATGCTTTTTGTCTGATTGATTGATTACATGACTGATGAGGCATTGTTATGATGTTATCTTTTCACGTGTCTATGAATTACTCTCTGTAATTTCTGTGAAAGCAGAGGCTTAATCAATCATAGTCTGTCACATTGGGCTGTTGAGTCAAGTTAAGTCACCTACTATGTGCCAGGAACTATGCTGAGCATTGGGAATATGAAGAAAGGCAACCTTGTGGCAACCTTGTTGACTTGCCCCAAAGGGCATAACTTGGGAACAATGGATAGGAGTTGTAGAAAGCCAGATGTGGGTAAGATCAACCTTCAAACTAGTAGAGCTCAGAAAGCAGATTTGGCTCCCTCAGAGAGTAGTGGGTTCCTGCTCACTGGAGCTGTTGGAGGGAAGTCTGGATTCTCAGGCAGGTACTGGTTGGATTCAATAGACCCTGAGTTCCCTTCTAAACCTTTGATTCTGTCATTGTGCGATGCTATCCTTCATGGGTTAGATGCCAAGGAATTAAATGACCTGGGACACATGAGAGTGTTCTTGGTTAAATCAGATACTTGGAATGTATGTAAAACCCTAGGATTTTTTTGGGGGGTGGGGACTAGGAATGAACTGAGGAGAAAGACTAGGATAGAATTGACACTATAGTCTCCTGTCTCTGGTCCTTAGGGTTGGGAAAAAATATATGCCCATTTCTCCTCCCCTCATTTTTCTGTCTTCAGCTCTGGAGACAGGACTAGCTATCTCAAAAATATAACTAAGGAGCAGTTGGGTGGCTCAGTGAGTTCTAGAGAGCCAGGCATAGAGAAGGGAGATCCTGGGTTCAAATCTGAACTCAGACACTTCCTAGCTGTGTGACCGTGGGCAAGTCACTTAGCCCCCATTGCCTAGCCCTTACCACTCTTCTGCCTTAGAACTAACACACAGTAGTGATTCTAAAATGGAAGGTGGTTTTTTTTAAAGAATACTATAAACATGAGTTTAGTTTATTGATGAACATTCATTATTTCTATATAGAGAAAACCATTAATTTGGAAACTGAAAAAATATACATAGTGGAGAAAGGTGTGCGTGTGACTCACTGGTCAAGTACATCTGAGTAGCCCATTAGCCAGAGAGAGTCCAGTTGGCATCCCCCAAAATGGTGGCTATAAAGCAGGTGAGGAGAGGGGTGCTACAGCTTGGGAACTTGGAGTGATGGCTCTGGGAGACTGGGCAGCCCTATTCTAAATCCTATCCATTGAGACCCAGTGAGTGATGTCCCCACTCCAGACAAGTATAATACTTTGCAACTCCTCTAATACTTAGAGAGTGTCATTAATATCCACTCCACCTCCCAGCAGATGTGATTGCTCTATGAAGGAATTTGACGTCCATATCATAAAAATTCAGTATAAAATGTTACTGTCTCTTAGCTCAAATATCTATAAAGCACGTTTGGCCAGGAAAGATATATTCAATTTACTACCACCTCTTGGGGACATGATTTGATAGTCTTCGATGGACAGGTCTCCCTTCTATTTGTACCAAAACTGAAGTACTTACCTCAAGGAGCGACCAAGAGCTCCAATATTTGGCTTTTTATTGGACAAATCTGTGTTTTCCTTCACTTTCTTCAGAATTTAGAAAAGGTAACCAAGTGGTGTAATGGCAAGATCATTGGACCTGGAGTCAGAAAGCCCAGAGATCTAGTTGTGCCTTACTCATTTAGTAGCTGTATGACCTTGGGACAAATCACTGGTCATCCATCATATAACCTTTTGGTTTTCATAGTTCTAGGCTCAAGCTTCATTCACGTACTTAAGAGTACTTTGAAGTGGAGCAGGTCCAAAATCTTTCTTTGCTTTGAGCCTTGTGGAACTTATTAGTGTGTTGGTTAGGAAAGATTGATGCTGGATACTAGTTGCATTGCCAGAAGTACATTAAAAAAGCCGTCTTACATTCTGTATTAGAATCAATACTAGGTATTGGTTCCAAGGCAGAAGAGCAGTAAGAACTATGCAGTTGAGGTTAAGTGACTTGTCCAGGGTCACACAGCTAGGAAGTGTCTGAGGCCAGATTTGAATCCAGGACTTACTTTCTATCCACTAAGCCACCCAGCCACCCTGCTAGAAGCACATATTTCCAGGAAACACTATGTGGAAGAGCCAATGGTTAGTCAGAGAGCTCTCTTGAACAGTAGCAAAGTATCCAGGACAAGCCCATCTTTACAATAAATTAGAATAATAGAATGATAGAATTTTAGAACTGGGGCAGCAAGGAGAGATAATTCAGCACATTCATTTCATTTCATAGGCATGAAGACTCAGTCCCACAAAGGTGCATAAACTTAGGGTTGCACAATTAGGCAGTGGATCAATGTGGACTAACATTCCAAGCCCCTGACATCCAGGGCCATGTTCTTTCCTATATCCCAAGCTAATTGAGGCTTGGATTGAGAACAGCCATGGATTTGCAGCTTTTATTCCCCTAGGAAACCCAAAAGTTTGAAGACTCCTGCCTGGGATGAGTAATGTAATTAGTTAAGCCTGTCCATGGTCCTCTCAGGGATTTTCTGTGGGAGTCAAATGCCCCCAGTATACACTACCCTGCTGAGAACAATAACACTGTCAGGGCTCTTGCTGCCTGGGAAGCCTCTGTGCAGCCTTCTATAACAGACACGTGTCTTTTTGGCTTTGTGTGACCCCCATCACTCAGGGAGAAAGGTTGCTGGGGTTTTTTCCCTTTTTATTTTATTTTATTTCATTTTATTTTATAAACCAAACCCAGTTCTGTCAAGCCCAAGTTCAGTTCTTCACCATGACTCAAAGTGCAGACCTTTGCCTCTTTCTTGTTGTGCTCCATCTATTTTCATTCTGATGTTTGCCTGAGGGACAGAAGAAGCAGCCTGTAAATTTTATCCCTGGGGCTTACAATGGTGAGGGCTTTTTATTCTCCGTTCCTGGAGAATAGATAGTTAATGCAAACCATCCATCAAACTCTCCTCTTATGAAGATTTTTTAATTAACCACTTGTAATGTGGATGAATGATGAATATTGGGCTTCTCTGTTCTCAGCTCCACTGCTCAGCAGGGCAGGGATTTTCCCCTGCAGCATCTAATTAACAACAAATGCAATGCTCCCATTTCAATTATTTTGAGCTGTTGGTTCCAGTTAGCTCTGGTTCTGGGCAAGAACAGGAGACCTCATCCTAGATAGGTATAGGACAGTGATGGTGAACCTTTTAGAGACCATGGGCCACGCCCCACCCCCCTCCACCTATTCTGGACAGGGGAAGAAGTGCTCCCATTGGGCTGCTGAGCAGAGGGGTGGGTGAAATGAAAAAATGTCCTCAAGTCCAGTGGAGAGGGGGAAGAGAGCAGCTCCCCCAAGTTCCTCTGATTTTCTAGTAATGAACTCTGGCAGGTGACAGCTCACATGCCCACAGAGAGTACTCTGTATCCCCTTTTTGGCACATGTGCCATAGGTTCACCATCATGGGTATAGGGATAGAGATTGGACCTGTGATCTTATGGGTATATGGAGGAAACTCCTGGGGGAGGAAGCTCCCTCTCCCAATTGGGCATCTTCTCTGTGATTTGTAGTTTCAGAGAGTCACCTAAAATTCCTTAGATAACTGGAACCCTCAAGAAATGGGTGGTTCTGTATAGCCTCTCTTGCAGGGGCTACATAACATAGTTGACTGCATTTGGAGCCTGGAAGACTTGGGTTTAAATCCTGTCTCTCATATTGATTACTTGTGTGATTCTGGGCAAATCATTTCAACTCTGTGGGTCTCAAGTTCCTCATCTATAAAATGATAGGATTAGACTTATAGCCTCTGAGACCCCTTTAAGCTTTAGTACCCATTATTCCATTGCTTAGTTCCCGTATGGTTTTTGGGCAAGTCTCTTGGCCAGCCTGGCCTCAGTTTCCTCATTTATAAAATAAAGGGGTTGTATTTGATGACCTTTTTTGTCTCTTAAAGCTTTGGATCTATGTTCCTATGGTCTTGCCTTCTTAAGTGAAGATAACTGGAATAAAATATTTCTAAGATGATTCAAATTCATCATCACACACATCTATTATTGCAATAGGCTCTAATACAGAGATGCTCTCTCAGGGAATTTAAAGCTATTTGGCTGTGCACTGCATTAAATAAAATAATATATGTAAAATGCTTTGCAAATGTTAAGCTGTTATGTAAGGGGTAGCTAGGTGGCTCTGTGGATAGAGCATGGGGCTTGGAATCAGGAAGGCTCATCTTCATGAGTTCAAATCTGGCCTCAGATAACTTCTGGGTAAGTCACTTGACCTTATTTGCCTCAGTTCCTCATCTGTAAAATGAGCTGGAGAAGGAAATGGCAAACTATTCCATATTCCATGCTAAGAAAACCCCCAAATTGGGTCACAAAGAGCTGGAAATGACTCAGTAATGAAAAGTTTTAGCTCTTGTTATTGTTATCATCATTATCATCATCATTTTCATTACATGCTCCTAGACGGCTGTTTTTTAAAGTTCTTGTGTCTGCTTTTAGCAGTTTTTCTGTCTCGGTTTTCTATCACATTTTCACATGATATTAACAGTGCACCTGCCTGTCGCAAACCCTTTGCTTCTGTCTGATTTGTTGTTACTTCTACTTTGCTTTTGCCCTGGGATTCATATAATGCTTTGCTAAAATCCTGGGCGCAATAAAGACAAGCATCCCTTGAGCAGGACTAGAAGAATGAAATAAGTGTCTATGCTTTAGCTCAGGGACCGGCAATGTATGGCTCTCAAGCCATATCTGGCTCCACCTCCCAACTGGCCAGTCCAGGCAGAGCCCCAGGATGTGTCCCAGGGTCCCTTCAGCCCCCGCCCCAAATTCCAGCACCTTCCACCTCCATCCTCCTCCTCCCACAGGCATTTATGGCTCTCACAGCCAAAAAGGTTGCCGACCATTGCTTTAGCTCATGAGATATTGGTGACATATATTTATGTATCCAGGAGTATTCATTTGTTTATTTGCTTGTTTATTTTCTTCCTTTTTGGCTATGTCTAAATAGGAGAGGTTCCTCCCTTGCCCCTTAACTGACTTACAGGTATCTGAAGAGTTAGTCTTCCCATTCAGTCTTCTTGTTCTGGCCCATCTTCCTGAGTATTTCCTTCTTAGAACATCAACATGTACCACAGGATGGCTCGAATGGATTCTTACTAAGAGTGAATGGCAGTTTCCACAGAGTCATGGTAACTGTTTTCTTCTAAGTTTCTTTGATAAAGGGGCCTGAGAATAATAACAAGAAGTCAAAGCACTACGCTGGCCATTGTTAATAAGCTCATACTTGTTATTTTGTTTTTTAGTTGTTTTTCAATCATACCCAACTCTTTGAGCTCCCATTTGGAGTTTTCTTAGCAGATATTGGATGGTTTGCCATTTTCTTCTTCAGCTCATTTTTACAGATGAGAAAACTGAGGCAAATAAAGTTACCTTCTGTTTTATTATCAATTCTAAGCAGAAGAGCACCAAGTGCCAGGTAATAGAGGTTCATTGACTTGTCCAGGGTCACACAGCTAGTAGTGTCTGAGGAAGGGTTTGAACTCAGGTCTTCCTGACTCCAGGCTCAGTGCTTTATCCAATTACTGTGCCACTTAGCTGCCCAAATCCATGTGAAAAAAATTAGCTGAAACTTGGAGGAAACCAGATTGGAAATGAGTGACATCTCTTCATGGGGGAGAGAACTAGAGACTGGGCCTATGATTTTATAGGTATAATGAATTCCTAGATGGGCAAATTTCCTCTACCAATGCAGGTAAACCTTGGAGAGTTTAGGCCACTTTCCCATGGTCACACTGCTAGTTCATGTCAGAGACCAGATTAATTGGCTCAGGATTAATTGGCTTTTAGCTCAGCTAAAATTCATGGAAATACTTTTCTACTTCTATCAAGGTAGTTCAGTATGGCAGGGGGGTGGTGCATTTCTCCTCTTGAAAATGGTGGTGATGGGGGCATCTAGGAAGCACAGTGGATGGAGCACCAGGTTTAGAGTCAAGAGGATTAGGGTTCAAATCTTGCCTTTGATACTTTCTAGTAGTGTGATCCTGGGCAGTTATTTAACCCCTATTGCCTAGCCCTTGCTGCTCTTTTTTCTTAGAATTGATACTAAGACAGAAGGTAAGGATTTAAAAAAAAGAGAGAAACTGTAGGTGACACTGTGTAATTTTCTGGGCTGACAGAATCCTTTAAAATTTCTTGGGCAGACTAAGTTACCTGATGCTTATAGATATATAAGGCAGCTAAATAAGCTCATGGTATACTAGGTTACATTCATTCATTCATTCATTCATTCATTCATTCATTCATTTATTAAAAAAAACCCTTACCTTCTGTCTTGGAGTCAATACTGAGTATTAGCTCCAAGGCAGAAGAGTGGTAAGGGTAGGCAATGGGGGTCAAGTGATTTGCCCAGAGTCACAAAGCTGGGAAGAATCTGAGGCCAGATTTGAACCTAGGACCTCCCATCTCTAGGCCTGGCTCTCAATCCACTGAGCCACCCAGTTGTCATCATTAGATTATATTTAGAGAGAAAGAAATGTCCAAGATCAGGGAAGTAATAGTTCTGCTATATTGTCCTTTGGTCAGACCACATCTGGACTATTCTGTTCAGTTCTGGTCCCCCCCCCCCCATTTTAGAGAGGACATTGCCCAACAAGGACATTGTCTGAGGGAGACAACCAGGATGGTGATGGGCTTTGATATGGTGCCATATAAGAACACGTTGAAGGAATTAGTGTTGTTTAATTTGGATGAAAGGAGCCTTAAGGCTCATGTGTTAAGTTTCTTCTAGAATTTGAAGTGGACAAGAAATTTGGCTTTTTCTGTTCATCCCCAGAAAGTAGGATAGGAGCAATGAGTGAATGTGTCCCAGGGGCAAACAGTCTTGATGTAGGGAAAAATTTCCAAACAACTAGAGTTACTAAAATGTGGAATGTGCTGCTTTGAGAGAGCAATGGCTTCCTCATCCCTGAAGCTTCTCTTTGGACTAAGATTGGGACAATTACTTGGACATGTTGCACAGTGGGATCCATGCCCAGGTTTGGATTGGACTACCTGACTTCTGAGGTCTCTTTTAACTTTCAGATTCTGTGATTCTGTGCTACCATGTTATATATGCCCCTTGGGTAGCTGATAAGGATCCAAAAGGTTCCTGCCCTCCAGAAGTTTACTGTCTAGATCAGATAAGATATGGATGTTATGGATCTTATATATGTGCCCCAGCTGATGAACCAGGCATTCCACTTGTGGGATTGGGAGTATCTATGACACCAAGACAGTATAAAAAAATAAAGGGGTTGGAATAAAAATTATATGGCTAGCAGGACATTCAGGAAGAAATGGTTCAAGGGAGAGGGAGCTACTACTACTGCTACTACTACTACTACCACCACTACCACTATAGTACCTAGCATTTATATGGCTCCTATTAAGCCTTCTGCTAAGTATTTTGTAAATATTTCATTTGATCAGAACAATCCTGAGAAGTAGGCATTATTATTATCATCTCTATTTCACAGTTGAGGAGATGGAAGTAAAAAAAAAGTTAAATGATTTGTCCAAGATCATATGGCTAGTAAATATCTGGAGTCAGATTTGAATTTAAATCTTCCTAACTTCAGACCAGTGCTTTATCTTTTGAATCAATTAGCTGCCCAGATTTATATTTTTGCAACTTCTCCTCCAAACTCCTACTTTTTTCCCTCTGTAGCACAACAGAACAAACAGAATCCCTCTTCCAAGAAAGAAGCCCTCACATACCAGAAAACAGTTATCTTATCTTCCTAGAGTCTTCTCTTCTCCCTAATTGATGAGTTCCTGTTAGATTCAATGGGTGTGAAAGACCAAATTTATGTTTGGAGTATCTTCAGAGACGAGAGAGCTCAAGCTGCAGAGTATCCTTTAGGGATATCCTCTCTAGAGTCCTTGTACTTGTGAACTATCATTAGGGGAAGGCTATGGCAAGTACCCTCCCTCACTCCTCCTCAGAAGCTGATAGAGACCTGGGCACATTTTTCTTCTTCTCTTTTGAGGTCCTGATTTTTCATTACCCTCCTGCCCAAAGAACATTGTGATGTGTCCTTTATAGACCTGTTCCCCAGATAAAATCCACTCCTGCTGACCTTTCTTCACTTTAATTCATTTATTAAATAACTATTCTTTTCGGGCTGAACTCTGTACTTCATTAAATACTGTGGTTTTAATGAACCCCTGGATTTTAATCAACTTCTTTCCCTGATTAATATGGTCTTTCACAGTCTGAACCATTAGATGCAATGTATGTATTCTTTTCTTTTCCTAAAAAAAAAAAAGAAAAAATTCAATGAAATAGCTTCCTTCCCGGATATGAGTTCTGAATTCTTGCCAGATTTTGGGCCCTACATACTTAAGAATGCTGAGTCTCATGGAAAAGAAATTCTGTTTTTTCCTGCGATTATACAGCTCTTTTGTATTCTCTCAGTTGCAAATAAATGGTGGTTCATATTGAAGAACTCCTGGCTGAGATGATACTCAAAAGCTTTGAGCAGGGTTGAGGAACCTTGGGGGGGCTGGGCTGGAAAATTACTAAGGGGGGAATATGGAACAAGTTGGAGATCCAGAGTCTCTTCCCTTTAAGGAGAAGACAATCTCCACTCCTTTACTTAAGCAAATTGATGCTTTTGACTGGGTGGACTTCAGTTGGATTTAGGATCTCAGGCTCATTTTCAAGGATTTAGATCCAGCAACTTTTTTCCCCTGGCTAGTATTTTTCCAACTTCTCTTGAATGGATTCCCTTTTCTCTACTCAAATATTCACTGATTCAGTTCAGGCCCTCATCATCTCTCACCTGGACTTTGTTGCCTTGGCAATAGAAGGGAGGATTCCTTCTCCCAGCAGTAGACCTTAAATAACAGCTCACATTTGTGAAGGGGCTTTCTACTTAAAAATCACTTTCTAAACAACAGCCTTTCAAGACAAATAGTATAAATTTTACTATCCCCATTTTACATATGAAACTAAGACAATAGCCTCCTAATTGGCCTCTTGTTTCTTGGCTTTCCCTTCACAACTCCATCTACCAAACTGCCAAAATAATCTAATTCACTGGTCCGACCATATGACTTTTCAGTGGAAGACTCTTCAGTGCCTCCCCATTGCCTCTAAGCTAACATGTAAATCTCCTTTGTTATTGTTCCAGGCATATCTGACATTTCATGACCCCACTGGGAGTTTTCTCAGCAAAGATATTAGAATGGTTTGCCATTTACTTCTCCAGCTCATTTTACAGATGCATAAACTGAGGCAAAGAGGGTTAAATGACTTGTCTGGGGTCACCATAGCCAGTAAATGACTGAATCTGGATTTGAACTCAGGTCTTCCTGACTCCAGGCCTGATATACCTAGCTCCCCACTAGGTTGCCATTTAGAGTCTTATAATCTGACTTTAATCTATAAGTCCAGATTTTTATTGCTCTTCCTGCCCTGTTTGTTCCAGTCAAAATGGAACTATAAATCATATTCCTTTTTTCTCCTCAGTCTACACATTATTATTACCTATTTTAATACTATTATTTTTAAAAACTCATCATTATATATTCATATCTCTCTCTCTCTCTCTCTCTCTCTCTCTCTCTCTCTCTCTCCTTTTGTCAAATGATACCTTCTCTAATGGGAGAAAGGAGGAAGGGAGAGCATAAACTATTTTGATGTAACAAACAGATAAATATATTTAAATAAAAAACTCTTACCTTCTGTATTAATATCATTTCTCAGAGGAAAAGCAAGGGCTAGGCAATCAGAGTTTAGTGACTTGCCCAGGGTCATAGAGCTGGGATGTGTCTGAGGCCAGATTTGAACCCAGGAAGAAAAGTCTTTCTGACTATAGGTTCTATCTTCTGTCCATTGTGCTATCCAGCTGCCCCTTACCTGCTTTATTTTTGGGACTGAGTATAGATCCATCTGAGCTAAGTGGATGGATGAGCTTGCCCTTAGGCTTTCAGGGAAGGACATTCCATTTTCACCTCTCTAGGCCCATGAGAGGCTGTCCTCCATCCTTTGAAGGTGCATCTGTCTCACCTCTTAGAATCTCTAGCTTCCTTCAAGACTTTTGGTCAACAAATTTTTTTAAGCTCTGGGGTGGCCAAAAGGGGGAAACCCCCTGCCTTTAAGGAGCTTATAATCCAATAGGTAAGATAACCTGCAAAAACTGTATATAAACAAGATAGATACAGGAAAAATTGGAGATAATGTTAGATTGAAGATGGCAGTATTAAGAGGACTTGGAAAGGCTCCTTGCAGAAAGTGATATTTTAGCTGAGACCCAATGGAGGCCAGGGAAGCCAAGAGATGGACGTGAGACAGGGGAATTCCAGCCTGTAAAAATGTAGGAGTCAGGAGACAGTGTCTTGTGTGAGAAAAAGAAAGGAGTCTTACTTAGCTCAGGTACTACCTGCCACTCTATGAAGGTTTTTCTCATTCTCCCAGGTGACTGCCCTTCCTGAAATTACTTCATAGATACATTATACTTATTTATGTGTGCCTATTGTATTTCTACTCCACTCTCATTGGAATTAAATTCCTTGAGGGCAGGGCTTATGATATTGTTTTTTAAAAAATCCATGTGCCCATAGAGCTTTGAAGAATATCATAATGTCCTTATTACTTATGTACTTAATGAATACTTGTCACACTGAATAGGATATGGATTCATTGGCCAGATTCCTTGGAGTAGGGAGAAGGCCCTGGACATTTGCTCCTAACATTGCCATTTTTCTTTGTGGAATAACTAAACTATAGACCAGCCTTAGAAGTCATGACTGGTGCTGGGACTCTAGCCTTCTAACAGTGTGTACACAGTAGAAAAATCCTTCATCGTAGAAACAGAAAAACTGTAATTAGTTCTGAAACCACCAGTGCAACCATAGGCAAATAATCTTTCTGGGTCTCAGTTTTATCCCAAAAAATGGAAATAATAAAATATATACAGTCTGTCTTAAAGGGTTGTTGTTTAGACTGTGTTTTGCAAATGGTAAAACACTATATAAAAGTGATCTATTATTTAAAGCCTATCTGTCAGGATGAATATTTGCTCTACCACTGCCAAAGCCCCAAAGTTGGCTTCAGCTCTGTCAGCATATCTCCAGCCTCAGCAGGGTTTCCTCAGCTTCTGAGAACTATGGAAAGTTTCTTGATTTTCATTTGATTCATTCAATAAATTATTATGGAGTAACTACTATGTTGGGGTAATAAAGATGAAATGAGATGTAACCCTTCTCCTTGAGGAGTTTTCTGAGGAAGATAGTTATTATATGAACTATAAGAGAGTTTAGGACACAATGGATGCTTAGGAAAGGTCAAATGAGGGTGGTCCAAGAGATTTAAGGAGAGTTATCAGTGAAGGCATCATGAGGCTGTGGGGCAAATGCAGATTTGGTTGATTGGGTTGTTAAAAGATACACTGGCCCCAACTTATGTGATAGCATCTTTTACCAACCGCTGAGCCAGATATGATGGGCAGCCATGGGCTTTCTAGATCTTGGAAGAGTTCTGATATACTGTGTGTACACACTCTTTTTCATTGCTAGTCCTTAGCCAGCACTGCCAGTAATGCTGCTGTGTTAATGGATTTGTATCCGTCAGATCTTGGGATTCAGTGAATCCAGATGGTTAAAGGAAATCTTTATCCTCCTGTCAAGTCTGTTCCTTTAACTGGTATTTGTTGGTTTCATCTGAATTCCAGTCACATTGAGTTATTCTTTTTATTGCATCCAGACTTTAAATCACCCATTGCCCAGTAAGACTATCCAAAACTTTAGCCTTCACCATCTGGAGCCCAGTGTGATGTCACTTGGTGTTTTGTGTACAGAGGAGTGGAAAACACTAGGCAGGCACCCAAAGACCCAGCTCTGCCCTGCTCTCAGTTTCTGGGCAAGTCCACTGGTCACAAAATCCCTATCCAAATGTGTGCTCAGCTGAAATCTGCTTCTGAGGATATAAGGGCTTCTTAAGTGGTACTCTTCAGGTGGGTGCATCTGAGCTAGCTGATTAGGTTCACTCTGGCTTATAGTGTTAATCTGGTCTCCCTCTCCATTTTTAATGCCCTCTTTTTAGTTCAGGAACCCAAATGATGTCTTGTTATTCTTCTCCCAAGGTCCCATGAAATGAGTACCTAGGATCATAGATTTAGAACAGTAAACATCCTCTATTATCATCTATCTAACCCTTTCAATTTCTTGATGAGGAAAATGAAGACCAGAGACATTAAAAGGTTTGTCTACAGTTACATAGATCATAAGTAATTAGCAGTTAGGATTTGAACTCTGGTCCTAATAGTACTCCAAGTCTAGCTTCTTTCCATTACCTGGGGAACCACATTTTAGTGAGTCCTCCCATATAACTCCCAGTGTAATTCATAAGCTCTGCTCTGCTACTCCTGCCTATTTCAATTTCTGAAAAAGAAATTTCAGACTTCTGCTTATATTTATTCTAAGATCTGAGTTTCATTTTCTCCTTCACATGCTATTAAGTTTGCCCTTTACACAATGCTGGTCATGGCTGTGCCACAGCGTGATATATTGAGAGTCATAAAAAGCTATTAATTTTTGACATTATTTCATTTAACATGTTTGTTCTATTTACACTCACAGATTTAGAGGTATGTGTGAGGGAGTAATGATCAGTGGAACTAGGGAGGGATTGAACTATTCTCTAGGCCCTGCTCTTTGGGGAGCAACATGGATAGCTTGTGATGGGGGGGGAGCAGTGGAACTAGGAACAGTTGTAACTGAAAGGATGCTCCTTAGAGAGAGACCAGATATAGGGGGTGGGGAGTCATAGACTAAGGACTCTGGATGAGATATTTGGCACGCTGAGTTGAGAGGCCAGAAGTGGGAGACAAAGTCTATTCCAGGATCAAAGAAGTTGAAAGATCAAACAGACCTTACTTGGGCTCAGTTCGCCAGAGAGCTGATCCTGGAGAACCAGCTTGGTTTGAATCCCAAGTACCAGGTCTACAGCACTTTGATTCTTGTGGGTGCACACATGTTTTTAGGGCAGGCTGGGTCTATTTTCCAGTTTCCTTTAGGTTAGCGGGAGCTGGACAGCTCCCTGCCTTGGTCTGCAGCATTACAAAGGGGGAACAATGGCCTCTAATCAGCCCCATACTAGGATTGAGAGGGCAAGTAGAGGGATTTAATACCTAAGAAAAACATCATCTAGGGATGCAGGGGCCCAAGTATACTTTGGGCATTTTCTTCTAACAGTTGCCTGATCTAGAGTCACCACTTTGATCACGACCTAAACTGAGTCTAAAAACTATGCAAGAAGCCAGAACAGGAGTGCAAAAACAAAACCAAAAATCATGCCCTAGCCCTGACTTTGGTATTTAAATTGTTAGTATGGCAGATAAGCCTAGCCGACTGAGGAGGCCCTTAAAAGGCTATCAAAGAACTTTGAACTGATACAGAAAACCTTCAATAAAGAGTCATTGCAGCTCCTTGACAAGTGATTAAAACAATGTTTTTGGAAGATTTATGTGGCAGTGATATTCAGAGTAGCCTGGAGGTAAGAACAACTGAATGTAATAAATTAAGTAAAGCAGGTCGAGATAATGATGATCCAAACAAGGACACAACGATGAGAATGGAGAAGAAGGAGTGGGGCTTCCATATTCTGGCCCAAATGAAACAGTTTAGTCTTTTCTCTATTTGAACATTTCTCATACATTCCTGCCCCCGAAGCCTTAGCCTATATTTTTCTCCAATCCCCTTCTTCCAAAGGATTCATGGATTGTCAGAACACAAGGGAACCTTAGAATTCACATATTTTAGCCATACTATTTCATAGATGAAGGAGCCCAGACCATAGAAGTGAAGCAACTTGTCCAAAGTCACACAGCTACTTAGTAGTAAGGTTAGGGTAAGAATCCATTTCACTTGGCAAGTACTGTTTTGACCTTTTTTCTTTTCTTTTCTTTCTTTTTTTTGCAACCCCACCATTTAGCACAGTTCCAGGAACATAGGAAGCCCTTAAAAGTATTTTTTGACTTTACTAACCTAGTGCTCTTTCTACTGCATTTATCCTTTCTACTTATGTAAAACTCTTCTGCACTTTTACTAGCAGAAACCTTGTCAAAACAGTTAGTTGAGTCTCCCTCTCTTTTTCTCTCTCCCCTTCCTCTCTCCCTCTCTCCCATCCTCTTCTTTCTTACCTCTCTCTCTGCCCTCCCTCTCTTATTTCTCCCCCCTCTATCTTCCCCCAACTTTTCTTCCCTCCCTCTTTTCCTTAGTCTTCTTTCTTCTCCTCCACTCTTCTCCTCCCTCCTCTTCCCCTCTGTTCTCTTTCTCCCTCCCCACTCTCTCTTCTCCTTCTCTACCTACTTCCCCACCTTCTCCCTTCCTTCTCAGGAACTTTAGGGACTTGCAATATAGCATTTTAGGCAAGGCTTAGGGTAGGACATTTTTTGGGCAACCTTAACTTGCCTCCAACTCCTTGCCATTTTGTGGGAAAGAAAAGGAAAAAAAATCTACCTTTTTGTTAACCCTTTCATTTTATATTGGAAGAATCTGAGGTCCAAAGAAGGGGAGTGACTTAATTGCCCAAGAGCACAGAGCAAAATTAGTAGGAGGGTCTTCATCTTCTGGCTCCTTTTATCTCTTAATTTTTTTTTTTACTAACACATGAGAGAAAGTGTTAATGGTTGATAATGATTTACTGTGTTAACTCTTCTAGGATAACATATTTGCCTTTTAATGAAGCTTCCATTACTTTTGCCCAAAAGAATGAGTAATCAATGAACAAACATTTATTAAGCACCTGCTAATTGTCAGGCTTTGTGTTAATTTCAGAATCTCGTCATAGGATCACATCATAGAGTTGCAGCTGAAAAGGGTCTTAAAGTCCACAGTGTCCATCTCCTCCATTTATATGAGAAAATTGAGGCATAAAAAGGCAAAATTATTTGCTTATGGTCACACAAAAAGTAATAATGTTCAGTTTATAGTTTGCAAAGAATTTTGTGTCTTTTAATTTATTTGATCCTCACTACTGAGGGTAAGAGAATTAAGTAATTTGTCCAAAGTCCAAGGTAAGTGTCTGAGGCCAAATTTAAACTCAGACCATCCTGACTCCAAGGATAACACTTCATCAACTATGTCATTTAGCTGCCTCTTGCACTGAGGTCTTCCTGACACCAAAATCTAATACATGCTATGCTATACTGAATCTCACTGTTAGATGGGTGAACACATTTCTATGGTGAAAGTGGGAGTGGATAGGGAGAAAGGTTCAAATCTTTTAAAAACAGATCTTTTATCAAACTATCTATTTTCTCTACACATAAAACCAGACTGAGCTTATATTCTTTTTTTTAAAATTTTTACCTTCCATCTTAGAATCAATATTGTGTATTGGTTCCAAGGCAGAAGAGCAGTAAGGGTTAGGCAATGGGGGTTAAGTGACTTGCCCAGGGTTGCACAGATAGGAAGTGTCTGAGGCCAGATTTGAACCTGTCTCTAGGTCTGACTTTCAATCCTCTGAACCAACCAGATACCTCCTGAGTCCATATTCTTAAGGAATTTGTAGATGAAACCTTTCCAGTCTCACCTGGTTTGGAGGTTGTATGCCCATCAGAAAAAACATGAGAAACTTGCACCTATTTCTCTCTTTATTAAAAAAAAACTGTAGATCTGAAAGACCAATTAGGTTTTTGGCCATCATCATTTTCCCTTTGCTGGGGTTCCTCCTGTGCTTATGGGAATTACATTTTGCCCAAATGGACTGAAGGTCTGATATTGCATGCAGACAACAGTAATTACAATACTGTGTTACAATATCAAGAGCAGCAATCTGTTTTTCTAATCAATAAACAGTGTCAGGCAGGAGAAGAGCTGCAAGTTACAATTCCCCAGCCACATGTACTTGCCTATTATACTGCAGCTCCAGAGTTAATCAATTGGCCAACATCTGGGAAGTGTCTTCAGTTAAATGCCTGAAGTTTTTCTCTTGCCTGAAAGGGAAGAAACCTCAGTAGGAGGTGGGGGTGGGACCTGGCTACCCATGGACTTATGGGATTCCTCTGTGTTTGCCTTGTATTGGGCTCCTTGGTTTGGAAAACTCAATTCTAGAAGATATTCATTTTCTTGGAAAATGAAGATGGAGGGGGAGGGGGAGCAAAATTAGAGGCTTGGATATGCTTAGGAAAAAAGAAGAGTGAAAATCTAAACAGGGCAATGGTATAGAATGCCTATCTCTGCCAAACCAATCTCTCTCTCTCTCTCTCTCTCTCTCTCTCTCTCTCTCTCTCTCTCTCTCTCTCTCTCTCTCTCTCTCTCTTTCTCTCTCTCTCTCTCTCTCTC
>NC_058131.1:663131371-663138762 GCF_016433145.1 Gracilinanus agilis | reverse complement strand
TCTCTCTCTCTCTCTCTCTCTCCCAGTCTCTCTTCCCCCCTCCCCCACTCTCTCTCTCCCCTCTCTCTTTCTCTCTCTCTCTTCCTCTCTTCCTTCCTTCTGCATTTTCCATTGCATCACCCTACTCTAAAAACCATTTCTTATAATAGGGAATAAAAAGGGGGAAAAGTTCAACAAAACTAATCAGCATATCTACAAAATCATAAATTACATGCATTGTTCCACAACCCTAGTTCCCCATTCTATTTCTGCAAAAAAAGGATGAGGGCTGCTTTCTCATATTTCTTCTTTGGAGCCAAGTGCTTGGCAACAAACACCGGGGGGGTCCCCAAAGTCTTAGTAAAGTTTTAAGCTATTTAAGTTTAAAACTATGGTAAGACTTTTGGGATCCCTGCTTTTACTCCACATATACCATGAATATAATAACACTGTTCTAGGCACTGAGAGATATGATGATAAAGCATAGGGTCATGGATTAAGAGCAGGAAGGAACCTTTGAAGACATTTAGTCTAAACTCTTCATTTTACAAATTAAGAAGCTGAGGCCAAGAGAAGTCATATTGTCTCAGGTTGTATAGGCAAAGTCATGACTCAAACCCAGGTCCTCTGACTGTAATCCCAATCAGACAATCTTTAGCCTCCAAAAGCTTGCCATCTAGTAGAGGAGATAAAACGGAGATTAAAATAAGTAAAATACAAGGTCCAGGAGATAGTTACAAAGTATTATAGAGCTCCAGAAAGGAAAGCTCATTTCCTGCTTGGAGGAGAGGAGAGAGTTTTTCAGTGAGACATCAAGTAGTTAAGGAAAAAAGTATTGAATCTAGAGTTGGGTTAGTTGAAGTTCTAGTTCTCCCACTTACCAGCTACATAACCTTGGGTAGGTAATTTAATCTACCTGAGCCAAAGTTTCCTTATCAATAAAAATTAAATAGTAATACTTTGTGTTGTGAGAAAAAGCTTTTTAGATTTTTAAAAAAAGTCTATCTACATATGTAATTGTGAGGAGAGATGTGGACAAAGTCACTGAGCTGAGGAAGAGTAGAACAAGGATTTCAGATGATATCAGATACTGTTTGGCATGAGTGTTGACTAGATAAAGTAGAATAATGAGAGGTATAGTAAATGTAGATTGGGATCAGTATGTGAAAGGTCTCAAGAGTCACAGAACATAGAATTTCAGTGTTGGAAAGGACCGCAGGAGCTACTAAACAGCTAAGTGAAGAGGAAACCCCCTCTAAAACCTCAATAAGTAGTCACCCAGTCTTCATCTGAAGATCCTGAGTGACATAACAGACCACAAGACCTTGTAAATCTCTTTATGAGCTCTAATTGTTGGGAAATTCTTCCCAATGTTAAGGCTAAGTCTTACTTTTCTACCTTTGACTCATTTTCCGTTACCCTTCCCTTTGGGACCAAACAGAACAAATCTCCTCTCTTTTCTATGAGAGCTCCTCAAATACTTCAAGAAGTCAACCTGCCTCGAAGGACTTTTCTCCAGGTTAAACTCTCCTTGTTTCTCTAATGGCCTTCATTGTACTAGCCTGCTTGCTATTCTCTGAATAGTTTTCCAGCATCTTTCCTCATAAATGGTGACCAGAACTGAATTTAGTACTTCAGATGTGTTCTGACCAGGGCTGAGTACAGTGGGACTATCTGTTTCCTTGTTCTAGCCTCAATGCTTCTTAATGTAGCCTCATATCAGGATAGCACTTTTGGCTACTATGAGAGACCATTGAGTCATTCTAAGCTTTCAGTCAGCCACAATCCTCAGATCTTTTTCACATGAATATATAGCCTCTATCTTATACTTGTGTAATAGAATTTTATTTCTAATCTTGTAAGACTTGACATTTTTCTCTCAAATTTTATCTTATTAGATTCGAACTGTTGTTCTAGCTTTAAAAATATTTTTAGATCCTGACTTTGGATCATTGGTGTCAGCTATTCCTCCCAGCTTTGGACCATCTCGAAATTTCATAGGTATATTTTCTATAGCTCCATCCAAATCATTTACAAAGTGTTGAACAGGACCCAGCACAGATTCCACTAGATATCTCCAAAGCTGAGACTGACCCATTTATTAATGGGTTTTGGATACCATCATTCAATCATTTCTGCTAAGTCATTCTCAGAGGTTGGGACTTTAGCAGATAATGGGCAACTATCAAAAGATCTTGAGAAACAATGTGGTTAGAGATGTACTCTCACCAGTCTCATCTGGTAGTAGTGTGCAGATTGGATTGGAAGGGAGAGAGACCAGTTAGAAAAAGGTAATAAGAGACTGAAATAGGAGGAAGGGAAAGAGGACAAATTCAATCACAACAAAAGAGGTAGAATTGACACTCCTTCTTTAGCTCTGTCTTTAGACTCTTGAACTTCCTTCAAAGTATAGCTTGGATGCCATCTCCTACATGAAGTCCTTACTGATTCCTCTAGTAATTAGTGCATTCTCTCTGCATCTCCCTCCATCCCTCCCACCTGTCTATCTTTCTCCTTTTTTATATTACTTTGCATATGATCTACATTTATGTATATACATTTTTATCCTCCCCCACATCCCAAGTAGAGGACAATCTGTGGGGACAGGGATATTTCATTTTATTACTTCATCTCCCTCCCTCCTGGCAGAGTACATAGCCAATAGCAGGTGCCTAATAAATGTTGAATTTTAATTTGACTGGATTTCATCTCTAGTTGAATATTGTGGAAAGGGATATTCTGATGATTAATGCTGGTCAATGCAATTGTTCATGCTCTATATTGGAGAAAAACCTGTAGATAGATATTAGCTACATCCATTATAATAAAACAAAACAAAACATGGATTAGACCAAAACTCGCAGCTGGAATCATCCATAGGATCCATTCCAACGAAAAGTCACAGCTGCACTGGCTTTGGCCATTGTGCTTATGGACAAATCCTAAATCTGTCTGAGTGAATATGAGGGAGATGCACTAGAGAATGGTTACAAAACCTATCACCACTCAAATGTGCAGGATGGAAATTATCCAGCTGACAGCTTCTTCCAACTCCATAAACTTTTGTGTTCATTTGTTTAGGACTGGAGAGAAGGATTGTAGTGGTGTGGGTGGGAATTGGATAGCTCCAGGGACCAGCAGAAAGATAGCAAGTCATTCCTCATTAAGTTTCAAACCCAGCTCAGGTGCAGTAGTCACCAGAAATGATTCTTCTCTGTTTATTATATGAGCTTGTTTCTGACTTTGACTGCATGAAATCCTCCATCTTCTGAGATCCCTTAGTGGGGCTATACTGTTTACTGGGAATTTATTTTGTTTTCAGTGGAGATTATTCAGAGGATCATAAATTCAGTATTAGAAGGAACTTTAGAGTTCCCAAACATTTTGGCCTACCGCCCCCTTTCCAGAAAAAATATTACTTAGCACCCCTGGAAATTAATTTTTAAAAAGATTTTAATAGCAATTAATAGGAAAGAATAATGTACCTGTGGCCATCACCACTCCCCTGAATTGTTGCAGCACCCACCAGGGGGTGGTGGTGCCCACTTTGGGAATCACTGGTCTAATCCATTTTATAGATGAGGAAACTGAAGCCCAGAGCAGGTAAAATACTTGCCCAAGGTCAAATGGAGGCAAATAGTAGAAGAGTTGGAACTTAGTTTCTCTTTCTTCTTTCTTCTTTAGGGAGGCTTGCAGGGCTGTCAATCAATCAGTAAGCATTTATTAAGTACTTCCTATGTGCCAGGCATTGTGTTTGACTCTTTTAGCTTCCTCAGTGCCTGGCACTGTGCTTTTGTAAACATTTTTTTGATTGTCGAATTGAATTGATTTGATTCATCCCTGGGTTGTATTGAGCATTTATTTCTTCTCCATACAATATCATTGCTATGTACTTTTGGTTGAGTTGCGAACTGATCCAACCATTCTGGAAAGCAATTTGAAACCATGCCCAAAGGACCAAAAAACTGTGTATACTCTTTGACCCAGCAATAGCATTACTAGATCTATATATCCCAAAGAGATCAAAGATGGGGGAAAGAACCTACTTGCCCAAAAATCTTTGTAGTAGCTCTTTTTGTGGTGGCAAAGAATTGAAAATTAAAGGGATGTCCATCAACTGGGCAATGGCTGAGCAAGTTATGGTATATCAATGCAATGGGATACTGTGGTGCTAGAAGAAATGACAAATAAGATAATCACAAAGACATGAGGTGATACAGGATGAAGTGAGCAGAACCAGGAGAATGTTGTACACAGTAATGGCAATGATGTATGATAATCAACTGTAAATGACTTAGCTATTCTGAGTTAGGCAAAGACCCAAGGTAATGTCACAGGAGGCTCTCCTTTGCCACAGAAGGAACAGATCGAGTCTGAATGCAGACTGAAGTGTACTATTCTTCACTTTATTTCCTTTATGAGCTTTTTTCTTGTATAAGTGCTACATGTCTTCTTTCATAACATGATAAATATAGAAATATATATCATTACATGTTAGCATATGTATAACTATATAATATTACCTGCCCACTCAGGAAGTGGAGAGGGGAGGAGGGGAGAGAACATAAGATTGCAAAATGCCAGAAAATGATTATTAAAAATTTTATCTACATAAAAACAAAACAAAACATAATCTCTGCTCAGGAAGTGCCTGCTTCAAGTTTGGAATGATGTCTTAAAGATGTGGAAAGAGCTGCCTTGCAATGTAGTACAGGTTTTTTTTTTCTCCCTCTTGGGAGAGAAAACCACTTTGATTGTATGAGAGAAATAAGCTAGCCAGAAGGCCTTTTTTCACTGGAAAGGTGGGGGTGGGGGATACGAAGAGAAAAACAAACTCCTTCAATGTTGCTCTGGAATTGCAGGTGACCATGAGAGAAAAAAAATTCCTCATCGTGTTTAGGTGCCCAGATCATGCTGACTTCCCTCTTCACCCCCAACCCTCCCATTGATGAACTAATCTGAAGGAATAGCCAATGAAACCTCCTTTGTTCTCGGAAAGTTGCCCAAAATGTTTCCAAAGGGGTAAGGAAATGGGGCTTCCTCTCTGCACTTCTTTATTGCCATTCTCCTAACTCTGATCTTTCTGATTGTTGCAGGAAGTGGATATTCATGCCTCTTCTAGCCTTGGTTCACAAATCCTCAGTGGCCTCTGCCTTGGGTATTTGTGCTAAGCTGGCCACTGGACCATAATATGAGTAATTTTGTTTAGGAGAGAATAATAGAATCCTAAGATTAAACATTGAAGTCAGGCATTGGTCAACAAGCATATTGCTTATTATGTGCCAGGCATTGCACTAAATACTTGAAATACAAATACAAGTAGAAAAAGAAAAGTCCCTGATTTCAAGGAACTCATATTTCAATGGGGGAAGATGACATTTAAAAGGAAACTGGAATGATGGAGGGGTAAGTAAAGGCACCCAGGTACAAAGACATAGTAAAAATAATGGATGAAGAGGGTCAGGAGAGTAGTTTAGAGAGGAATGAAGACATAAATGATCTGGGAATTTTCTTTAAAATGGAAGTTCAAGGAGCAACCAGAAAGAAGAACTGCAAGGGCTGAGGGCACTTCCAGTGTGTGCAGGCCAGGGGGTTGGAGTGAATATCTGGGGGATGGAAAGGTTTCTGAGACATTGCAGACAAAGTCTTGGAGATGAGTGAGGGCTGCAACCTAGAAAGGAATGAATGAAGTGACCTCAGAGTCCATCTGTCCAATCAGGGCAGTGTGCTGGAGCCAACTTGTACTGGTTCTGGGCCCAAATGTTAAATTTTTGTTGTGAAAATTTAAGCCTCAGAAACTGGCAAGTACTACAAATCAGGGCTTGATTTATTGTTGTGTGGATAGTGAAGACTTAAGAACATAATGAAGAAAATGTCAATGACAGATTAAACTAATTGGGTCATTTATACCCTCTACCACCATAAGGCCCATTGTTGAACATTTACCAGCACAACCCTGAGTCCAGCTCATTTTACAGTTGGGAAAACTGAGGCCCAGGGAACTTAGCCTAAGGTCAAACAGGTGACAAAATCATGTGCCTATAGTGAACCTACTGAACACTTTAGCACTGGGTATTGATGCCCTGAGGATTTAAGGATTGTGACTTCCTAGGTCTTTAGCTGGCCCCAAACTCTATAGGCCCTAGAGGCTTCAATGAGTCTGGAGCTTAGAACTCGGCTCCCTGTCAGCAAACAAACCTCCTTTCTGAGGGCAGCTTGTGTATTATCTGTGGTGAAAAACTACTCTATTAGCCTATTCAGTTCATAACATGGACTCTTGAAATAATAGGTCAGCTGATTTGCAACCTTAAATGTAATTAGTAATGTCATTAGTCTAATCCATAATCAATACTTATACAATTGCTTCCTTATTTTACTATTTTGTCCTTAGGGGTTTTTGCATTCCAAATTAGACATCAATTTGTAAAAATGCTTGTAAATGATGCTAAACATATCATCTGACATCTCGATATTTCCTCTCAGTGACATTCCAGCAAATACACACACACATCAATTTGAGCCATCAGAGAATTGTGTAGAATAATAGTGGATGGATCTCATGCTGATAAATGCTTTTAGACTTTCTGTTGCAGTTGGCTTGACTTTTTGAATATGAGGTAAGTCTCAGTATGTCATCAGCCTGCCAGTGGTTCATAGCAACATTCAAAACACCTCAATTTTCTATTTAAAATTATAGTCAAGGGGTTTACAGAATTGGTAGTTTTATGGTTGCTTAAATGATTCTATTTACTTTGCTGCTTCAACATTGGAAAGGGTTTTCACATTAGAAATCAGGGGAGCTAGGTTTGACAATCACCTTTGGCACCTACTCCTTGGGTGATCTTGGACAAAAACCTTAAGTTTTCTGGATCTCAGTTTTATCTTATGAAAGAAGAAGATTGGATTAGATAGGAGTTCTTAACCTGGGGTCTGTAAGTTCCCAAGGAGTCCATGGATAGATTTCAGGGTATATGTGAACTTGGTTTTGGGGAAAATTTATATACTTATTATTTATATATATATATATATATATATATATATATATATATATATATACTAGCTGAAATTGGTCATTTCTTTCCATTTCAATTCATTTTGGCTCTAGCATACACTGCCANAGTTTTATGGTTGCTTAAATGATTCTATTTACTTTGCTGCTTCAACACTGGAAAGGGTTTTCACATTAGAAATCAGGGGAGCTAGGTTTGACAATCACCTTTGGCACCTACTCCTTGGGTGATCTTGGACAAAAACCTTAAGTTTTCTGGATCTCAGTTTTATCTTATGAAAGAAGAAGATTGGATTAGATAGCAGTTCTTAACTTAGGGTCTGTAAGTTCCAAAGGAGTCCATGGATAGATTTCAAGGTATATGTGAACTTGGTTTTGGGGAAAATTTATATACTTACTATAT
>NC_058131.1:663090296-663128375 GCF_016433145.1 Gracilinanus agilis | reverse complement strand
GTGTGTGTGTGTGTGTGTGTGTGTGTGTGTGTGTGTGTGTGTGTGTGTGTGGTGACTCAAGGTCAGACTTGAGCAGCAGAGGGGAAACTTGTCGAAGGCAATATTTATGA
Organism: Gracilinanus agilis; assembly: GCF_016433145.1. NCBI lineage: Eukaryota > Metazoa > Chordata > Mammalia > Didelphimorphia > Didelphidae > Gracilinanus > Gracilinanus agilis. The sequence continues at coordinate 663,128,265 of NC_058131.1, read as the reverse complement.
ATGGTCTTTCATCCTACTGTAATTGAAATTAATGTTGAGTCTTCTCTTCCAGTAACTTCCCTAACAGACAAATCTGAGTCGACAGAGGTCTGAACTTCAGCTCTCCCAAAGATAGCTCATCAGGGGGCCTGGGCTATAAATCTCTCTCCTCCATGATAATGCAAATGCTAATTGGTCTGAAGTTGGCAGTTTTTGCCATTCTGGAGCAGATGGGGGATCTCTGGGTCCTTTCAGACCTTGTGGTCTATGGGGAGACTTCAGTGGGAGCTGGCAAAGTCACTGGGAAGGAAAACATTTTCAATGCAACCACTTGAAAGGTCTTTTGGAAAGCAGAGTCCTGCTTCTTCTCTAGCAGGCTGGGTGAAATGAGAAGTGACATTTTCCCTACCCCACCCCCTCTTCCCTTGCCTTGAAACATCACCAAGTTTGAAGAGTTGGCCCTGCATGTTCAAGTCTTGTGAAACTCATTCTCTGTCCTGGGCTCGGATGCTCACTAGACAGTGTCTAATCAAGAGCCTCAACTGTTTTGTTCTAGAAGCAGATGGTGAGAGCTAGAGACCCTTGTCTATTAAGCCACCAAGCCAAAGGTCTTTCAGCTTATTCGTGACATGTGTAGAATTTTCATTTTGGCGTGGATCGATGTTTTTATCAGTGATTACACTCCTGGTATGGGAACTCCCTCCACCAATGTGATTGCCAACTCATTAGTCTCAGAAAGTTGTTTGGGATCATGGAGAGGTGAGGTGCCATGGCTAATCTGTGAGTCTGTGTGAGAACTTTCTGAATACAAGGCCAGCCTTCCATCTGCCATGTTACACTAATTTTGTCTTATGGAATTTTCTTTGTGGAAGTGACCTGAAAGCTTAACCAATCAGTCCAACTGCATGACTTTACAGATGAAGAAACTGAGGCCCAAAGATAGTTAAAGGCATTCAGATAGTTTAAGATAGTACTATGGCCATATTATCAGGATTCTCAGTAAACAAACAAAAATAAAATAAAACAAAAAACCAAACCTTTTATACTACCTTTAAAATTCAAATGAGAACATACAATGTGCAGTTATCATGGAGCAGTGGGAAGAATGTTGGACTTGGAGTCAGAGGGTTTGAGTTCAAATCCTAGCTTAGCCATTTACTACCTATGTGGTCCTATTCAAGTCATAAGACCTCTCTAGACCTCATCTGTAAAATGGAGGAGGAGTAGACTAGATGACTTCTGGCATTTTTTAAAAATCTAAGATCCTGTGATCTTAGATCTGGTGGGAGGGTCTGAAGTTACCAGTTCTTGCCATTCTAGAGCAGATTGGGGGTCTTTGAGTCCTTTAAGATCCCATGGTCTGTGGGGATAAGACAGCCCTTGTTTACATTCTTATTGGCTCCAGCCATCAACATTTCAACCATTCCACTCACTGTGAGCTGAGTATCATGCTGGATCCTTCCATATGGCCATGCCATCTATGTAGAACACAGTTCTTTGTATTCATAGATGGAGTTTTGTGGTATGTGAATTCTGTCAAAATTCGATGTAGGTGGGAGGGGAAAAGAGATAGCATTTCTATTTTTAATAAGGAGGAAGTTGTGATAGGGTAAAGTCAGATGGAAGCTGGTCTAGAGTTCCAAGCCAAGTCTCTGAAATGGAGTACTCTGAGCTGGCTATTATAGAAAGACAACTCATTCTTTCTACTAGTTGGAAAGCAGACATGGCACAGTGACTGGAGGACTAGATTTTGACTCTGGAAGATCTGGCTTCAAATCCTTCCTCTAATTCTATAGGAACTTTCAAAGCCTCAGTTTCTTTTTTTTTTTGTAAAATGGAGATAATATTGGCACAATAACCTCCAGATTATTGTTAGAGTCAGAGGAGATATCCATCCATCCATATACATACACACACACACACACAAACTGATTTACAAATCTTAAAGGGCTATATAAATACCAACTAGTATTAGTATTTAACTTGGGTCATATCCTCTTATAATCCATTCTCTTGTCCATTGGAGAGCTTTCTCCATGTCCCCAGAGACCACTGAGCTAAGAAGTTTTTCTCTCCTACTTCCGTTTATGCCATAACTTCAGGGTTACCTAGCTATGGGCATGACCTCAGTTGGTGGACTTGTTCAAGTTTAAATGTTAATGCAGATGGTGTGGTTCAGTGAAAAAACCACTGGGCAAGGAGTAGGGAGACCCAGGCCCTAGTATCAGGTTCGTCACTGCCCAGGACTGTCACTTTGGGATATCAGGTTGTCACAATTCCTAGGCACTTCAGCTACCTTTTCTATTCATGCCTTACATGGACTATAGAGCCTTACAAAAACAGATGCTTAAATATTTGTTGAATGAGGAAATGAAATGTATACCACATGATTATCCCTGTGAGAAGGGTCCACTTTACTTTATCTCCATCAGAGGAGCAAATATCTATAATAAAGGCTCATCCTGACTCATGATTTGAAAGTTCTGACTGCTGTTGTGGTTCTATGAATTGCCCTTGCGATTTCTATTAATAAAATGACACCTTATATTTCTGTAGCAATTTATAGTTTTCTATCTTATTTCTTTTTTTAAAATGTTTTAAAAATTGATGCCTTTCATTTTTACATCTCATTTACTTCCGAATACATCCCTTCCCTCTCCCTTACCCAATGAGCCTTCTTCATAACGAAGTTTTTAAAAGAAAGTGAAAACAGGTAATTTAGCAGAACCAAGCAACACATCCTCTGCAACTGAGAGTATATGTGATATTCCACACCCATCCTTATGTAGTGAAAGAAAGAAGATTCATTTTTCAGGTTTTCTCTAGGACTAAACTTACTCCTTATAATGATACAGATTTCAGTCTCTTTTTTTCCTTTCCCCATTTATGTTCAGCTGCAATCATTCTATATCTTGTTTTCCTCATTCCGATTTCTTTACATTGCATCAGTTCATGAGTTTCCCCCATGTTTTTCTAAATTCTTCATATGCACATCTTTTAACAGTACCATTAGATTCTATTACCTTCACCTGCTATACTGTGTTTACTCATTTCCCAATCAATCTGCAATTGAATTTCACACATGCTGTAAGGCAGGGAGAAGAGGTCTTGCTCTCTTTCTATAGATGAGGAAACAGAGGCACAGAGATCATAGATTTAGAATAGGAAGACTCTAGATGTCTGCTTCATTTGACATATGAGGAAACATGGCCAGAGAAATTGATTATCTTGCCCAGGTTCATACAGATAGTTTGTGATTTGCCCAAGATCTCACATCTAATCAGCAAACAGTAGCACAATCTTAGTTCACCTAACTCCCAGACTGGAGCTGTTTTAACATGTCCCCTTGGCTCTGGTGACTCAGACACAAATTGAATTGAGAATAAATCTGGTGCAAGGATCCAAGAAACTGTGGGAAACTTTGATTTATAAACCTTCTTCCTGTGCCTTCCCCCTCTTCTTTTAAACAAACAACCTCAACTTCTTTCTCTTTCTGCAGAAAGGACCAGTGGAACTACACTGTCTTCTCCTACCTATCTGATAGGCAGGGGAGGGAGACAGCAAAGAGGTCTATATGGTTGGATTTAAAGGTCAGGGGGCTGGGGGTGTTGAGAAGTAGCATCTTGTCCTTATCTCCTTTGAGCTTGAAGCCTGAACTCCTTTAACTCTGTGTCCTTTCCTTCTTCCTCTGATCACTTAAAATTATAGAATCATAGCATTTGATGGCCATAATTGCCTCAAAGAGGATCTAGTCTAACCCCTTCACTTGACAGATATGGAAACGAGCTCAGAAGGGTGATTTGCCAGAGATCTCATTGTATGTATGTAGTCATTCAGTCAGAGCTGCTTCAGATGAATCTCTTCTTTCCTAGGCAAGTACCATTTAGTCACTCACCCCCATCACCTTTAAAAAAATACTAAAGGTACAACTAATTTTTTTTCTCACACCATCTTTAGTACTCTAGATCATAGAACCCTAGAATTTTAAGGCAGGGACCAATGTTAATGATTGTCTTGTTTAATGCCAAGGAGGAAACTCAATTCCTAAGAAGTGATTTCAACCAATTAGCATTTAGGTACCTACGTTTAGTAAATACACTAGGGATACAAAGAAAAGCTCAAGGCAGTTCCTGCTTTCAAGGAGCTCACAGTCTAATAAGGGAGACAATATGTAAACAGCCACGTACAAACAAGCTATGGACAAAATAAATTGGACATAATCACCAGAAGGAAGGCACTAGAAATAAGGGGAATCAGAAAAGATTTCCAGTGGACAGCTGCCTCAAACACCCCCTGTCCAAGCAAAAACTCTAAAAACAATTTGGCAAAGCCAATTGACACTAGGACGGAGGGATAAAGTATCTCACTTTCACCTTTTAACTTATCTCTTGTAAACAGATAGGATGTTCCCTTAAACTCTCATAATTTGCTACTGATTGGACTAGGTCAGAAGATTATCCATCAGATCTAGAAGACACCTCGGAGATCTAGCCCAAATCTCTCATTTTATAGATGAGGAAACTGGGACCTAGAGGGGTTAATTGACTGACCAATGTCTTTGAGCTAGATAGCAGCAAATCTGAGAATTGAATTTCTGACTCCAAGATCCAGGACTCTTTCTACTATTTTATATGGGTCTTTTCCAGACCTGAAAATGTTGTAAGAGAGATCTCTGCTCATTCATGGTCTGATAGAAATTATATTCCATTTCTGAGATTTTATTATTCTGTCATTCATTTTCCTATTGCCTGTGCATTGTACTAAATAGACACTCATTTGCTACAATTGAATGAATGAATGGCTCCTCCTTATTAAATGTATATTTTTAAGAATATATTTTGTTTCCACACAATAGGCACTGCCCAACATACCACTAAACCAACACCCTGCAAAGCACAACCTTCAAAAATAATTGTTTTGTTGGTTTCAGCAAAACCAACTAGTTGAGAGCATTTTATTTTGACTTTTTTTCCTGATTTGCCCCAGAGTAAGCACACAGATAAGATGTGTGCTTTAACTTTTATAATTTGGTGCTGATGTTTTCTGTTGTCTTTGACCTGAGTTTTATTCCATTTTGGTGTTGTCTTCATTTTCATTATGGTAGTCATTCTATATTTTTTCCTTTGGATTCTGCTTTCTTCACTCAGTATTTCTTCATATAAGGATCTTGCCTTATTTTTCATGAATTCATGAATTCTTCACTATTTAAGTTTTAGTAATATTCTAGTTACATGTCACAATTTGTTCAATGATTTCCCCATAATTAGACTCATATTTTGTTTCTGACTTTTTCTAATTATTGTGACACCCAAGGCCCCTAATTACCCATAGATCTCTTGAAATAACAAATAAAACTATTATTAATATTTTTTCTGTCATTAATGTCTCGGGGGCATAAATTTAGTAGTTTTAATTCAATTGTTTTCCACAATGATAGGACCAATTCACAGTGCCAATATAAATAAATTAGCATGACTATCTTCCCAAAGGTCATGTTTTCCTATCTGTTCTTACTTGATGAGTGACCCTTTTTTAAAACCTCCTTTCTATGATCCAGAGAGAAAGGAGCCTCTTGGTTCTGTAGGTGCCTTCTGAGACTAGTATAACAAGGTTGGGGCTTTGCAGCCTTAATGTGAATCAGTGCAGGCTTTTAACAGAAGGTTAAGTCTTCTTGTAAGAAGGCTTCTGTGGGTGTCTGAGGGATGTGTGAGGGACTGATGACACCTCTACCACAACAATGCATATTAATTATAGGGGTAGATCTGGAGAAGACAATGGGAGGAATAAGGATATAGCATTTTCTCCCTGGAACATCTAACAAATTAAGGAAATGAGGGAAGGGCATCCTTTTTACCCTCTTCCTTCAATATCTCCTTAATTGTTTTGGTTTCCCAAAATGGGCACTCCATAAATATCTGTTGAGATGATTCCTATCACAATCTCCTGTACAGGTGAACTTGCACTTGAGTTAAAGACAGAGACCAAGGGTAGCAATCATCTGCTACTTCTCCAATCCTGTTCGGGGACATTTCTGCCTGTGAGGGTGACATCAGCAAGGACATCTGGGTCTTCCCTAAGCATTCGCTATCTCTGTCCAACATTGACTAATAGGTTAAGAGCAGTGGTTACCCAGACTTTCTAGTCATCATATCTCTAGATTTTTATGTAAACTTTTGCCTCTGCCAGGTTCTGTATTCTATATTGGCAACTGCCAGCTTGCAACCCATGAAAACATGGTTGCAGGATTTTATCCACAACACTTTCCATACCCCCTATTCAATATGAAAAGCAATTGGTTCTTGATAGATGCACATAAAAAGTGAAATAAAGAAGTCATGTAATTTCAGCAGGAAAATATAGTTACTAACTATTCTCTATACATGCTGAGAAGCTTCTCATATCTACTGGGAGTACACATATGCCAGTTTGGGGCCCCTGGTCTATATGAACACTGCGGGGCACACTGTGTGACTCTTAGATTCTTACCTCTATATTAAATATAAATATCTGTATTTAAAGGTAATAGGCATCACCATTATTCCTTTTAACAAACATCTAATGAGTACCTACTATGTACACTGCACTGAACTATAGATGACAGAAGCCATAAAGATAAATAAGATGGTCCCTGCCCTCTAGCTGGGGAAATGTGGCATGTGCACAAAAACTATAGTGTAGAAAGAAATCTGTGCTATGAGAAGTATGATGGAAGAGTATGTTCTCTCTGAGTAGAATAGAAAGGAGAATTAGATTTGAAGAATGGGTTGGTTCTTAATAGGTAGAGACAAAGTTCATTAGACTTCTTATACAGTCTAGGTATAAAGAAAAGAGCAGCTTCAAGTCACTGTCCTGCTCTCTAGGGGCTTAGATTCTAAGGTCAACTAGATGGCACAATAGATAAGAGTGCTGGACCTGCAGTCTGGAAGACTCATCTTCTTGAATTCAAATCTGGCCTCAGTCCCTTGATAATTGTGTGACCTTGGGCAAGTCACTTGACCATTTGCCTCAGTTTCTCATCTGTAAAGTGAGCTAGAGAAGGAAATGGCAAACCATTCCAGTATCTTTGCCAAGAAAACCCCAAATGGGGTCATGAAGGGTCAGATAAGACTGAAAATTTTCCAAACAACAACAAAAGGAGTCTAAAAACAATTCATTCATGCTGATAAATATATAGGAAGCATTTAAGGAAGACAGTGAGTGAGTATAGATAAGTGCAGATGATGAAAGGTAATAAATTAATGGAATGAAATATTTACATTTGATCTAAGTGCTGAGGGCTGAGCGCTGAGCACATTAGTGCATGAGAGATCACTGTTGTATAGTGGATAGTGAAGATAATTTGGAGACAGTGGACTTTGATTAGAATTCCAGCTTTACCTCTCATTATGTGAATTTGGGCTAATCATTTGTTTCTCTAAGCCTAAGGTATTCCAATTTCTAAAATCATCACCATAATATGTTTTAACTACTGAATGAGTTTTTTCTTTAATTTTTGGCTAGTATTATTGATGACAGGGGAGTGTGATGGTGGTCTACATCCTTGATTTCATCAGTGTAGAGGAATTCTTGAAGTGCAAAGTCTTTCCACATACATAATGCTCTCATCTGTAACTTTTAGACTCAGTGAATTGCCTTGGGTTTTGAGAGATTAAGAGACTTACTTATGGCCACACAGCCAGAAAGAGGATTTTCTTACCTCAAAACCAGCATTCTATCCACTATACTCTCTCGATTCTTAAAAGGATTGCTCTGAGGCTCAAATTAGATGATTTACCAAAAGCATTTTGCAAACCAAAAAAATATCACCTGAATACCAATTATCATTAATCAAGCATGGGGGCATAAGAGAGTCTATTGAGTGTGGTTAGTGAATGATACAACCTTCTCTATTAGTATGGGTAAGTCTGAGCCTTTCTTGGTCCTGTAACCTCCAACGTATATATGCCAGAGACAATGGGGAAGGATTCTGGAAAGTATTGTCAATGAGTAGCCCCGATTTTGTGATGCAATGCTATTACTGCCCAACCTCATGCCATATTCTGTGTCTGACATCTCAACAAATGATACATTCCTCTGGAATGCATGAAATATAGAGAAAGCCCCCTAGAGAAGCCACATTCCATAAGGCTTCACTGTTTTTGCAGCAGATGATGCTCCCCTCTAACCTTCTTGCCTTGCTTCTCTCTGGCTTTATCTATCATCTTTGGGCAGCCTCAGAGCAGGAGAAAAACTGGTACCCTCATTAAGGTTGTTAGATTTCTTTGTATCTTCATCCATCCAGTTCAACTCTCCTGCCATCCTGATTGTGGCACTGAGACATAGCCAAGGAATAGAAATGCCCAGGGAACAAGGGCATTGTACCTTATATTTTTCACTTTTGATGCTCTGACTCCAATACCCTTGCTATGGAGATAGGGGACATGAGTTCAAATCCAGTCTCTGATATTTACTAGCTGGCCCATCTTAGACCAGTGACTCCACCTTAGCTCCATTAACTCATTTTCCTCATCCTTAAAAGGAAGGGATTGGGTCATATGGCTTCCACAGTTCCTTCCATGCCCTATATCATTCATTAAAGCTATCTTCAGAAGTGTACTGAGCATGTGACCAAAGGGAACCCAGTTGTAAATGTTATAGTCTGGTTTGGAATAGATGGAGTCTGGCCTAGAGCTAATGAGTTAACTAGTCAAATATGTCCTCCTCTTTGTAGTTAGAAGAACTACAGATGGGTCAGTAGAATGGGTTCAGTTGTTTTTTCAGTCATTTCAGTTGGGTCTGACTCTTCATGATCTCATTTCCTATTTTCTTGACAAAGATATTGGAATGGTTTGCCATTTTTTGCCCACGTCAGGTAATTGAGGCAAACAGGATGAAATGACTTTCCCAGGTTTGTACAGGTAGTGTTTAAGGCAAGATTTGAATTTAGGTCTTCCTGATGCCAGATCCAGTGCTCTATAGATTTGTACACCTAGCTGCCCCAGCAAGTAGAATGGGTGGAGGAGAATAAAATGTAAGATTGGAAGGGTAGGAGGAAATTAGGTTACAAAAAACTTCAAATGCCTAGTAGACTTTATATTTGATTCAAAATCTCAAAGTTGTAAGGGGCTATTCAGCTGGTTTGTGATAAAGTAGGAATCAAACCCAGGGCTTCCTTATCCAAGGCTGTGTCTCTGTCTTCCAGTTGAATTCCCATAAAACACTTCAATAGCAATACAAGATATTGGGTGATTTGATCAAGGAATCTAAAGGAAAAGGGACATTGTGGGCTAGATAGAGAAGGAAAAGGGATTGAATTAAGTTGGGAAGGAAAGGTAAGATTTGCACAAGTAGAGAAGAGGGCTATGAGAGACTCAGTGTAGCCTCTATCTTAGTCTCTGAAGATTAACTCCCAAATCATAGTCAAAGAATTTTAGAGTTAAAGGTGACCTTAGCAATTCTCTAGTCCAGTGATGGGCAAACTATGGCCCCCAGTCCAGATGCTGTCCCCTGAAATATTCTATCCAGCCGGGGACATTATTCCTAATCTGAAGAATACAATGAGTAAGATACAATACAATGAAACTTTGAAAGAGTTGCCTTAAAAACAGACTGACAGATGAGCATTCCTTTCCTTTGGCCCCCTCTTTAAAAAGTTTGCCCATCACTGGTCTAGTCCAAAATTCTCATTTTATAATTAAGGAATGAACTGATTCTTTTTTGTCACATGGGTTCCTACTACCCTGGTCTGAGTTTTTGATGTTCAAAGCCTGATCTCTCTTGGGACAGGTTCCAGTGGACCTCTTGGGTCACCAGAATTAGTTTAAATAGAAAACACCCATATCTTATCTCTTCCACCTAATGCAAACAGTAAATAGGCTTCTTTATTTTGGGAGAAGGCTGTTTGCAAGGCTGGGGTGAGTGCAATTAAGGTCTGGGCATGGTGCCAGGGTATAACTGTAGCACATGGTTGAAGACATCACCAACCCAACTCTGGCATATTTCTCCCTACTTTTGAGTGAGTAATTTGACATATTTAAATCCCTAAATAGTTTCAAGGACTAAATGTGAGTCTAGCTCTTGGAGAAGGATATTATTAGGGAGAGGTTTCCCCTTGATATGAAGAGGTCTTGTCTCTGAGTTCTTTGTTGAGCTGAGAGTCAAGTCTGATCTTCGGTCCCAATGATGTAGATACTACTGACAGCTGATTCAAGGATGCCATTTAAGAGAATAATGGTAAGTGTAATGTCTCCTGGATTCTCTGAAGTTGGAAAAACTCTCCTTCAATCTAAGGTTGTGGTGGTAGAAATGGGGCAGGGGGAGTGAGGAGGAAAGAGACCTAGTGAAGGATTCTCTTTCTCTCCTGATCCCCTAGCAGTTTTCCCATAAGGTTGTTAAGGAAATACATGATCTCCAATTTTTGAAATTCCTCTCCCTTTCTCAACTTGCTTGACAATTTATAGATGATCCCTCAAGAGGTGACTAATCATCCAGGCTACAAAAGGAGACTTCCTGTCTGTTTTACTTTATCCATTGGATTTTAGCGACTCCTCACATTTAGTTTTGATTGATGGGTTGAGATATTCTCACCTAATTAATGGCATCAGAGCTAAAAAAATATGGGGTGGAGGTGATTTCACATTCACCTTTACAGCAGCTTTTTCTGGATGGTCCTAAGTGTCAACTTATGGGCATGTATCATTTTTAGATGGGCAGTGGAGAGAAAAAGAAAAGAAGGCTGGGGGGGGATTTTTCTTCTTGTCATCCCAGCCAATTCTACCCTTCTCATGAGTAGGAGTTTGAGTTTCCCGAGAAGCTAAGTGGACTTTCAGAATTAGGTGACAATGAAGGATGCTTTTTGGTACAATGGGAAGGAATTCTGGCTCTGGAGCTAGGGGAGTTGGGTTCAGATCCAGCTTGCTTTTTAACCTTAGGCAAGTGATTCCAGCTCCATGGACCTCAGTTTTCCTCTCTTTAAAATGAAAGAATTGGACTGGAAGTCTCTTCTATCTTTGATCTATTATCCTATGAGTCCCAATGATATAGTCTAGGAGAGGGGTTGAGAGGCAGGGGCTGAATTGTGGTCATCATTATACCATTAAAGGAGAATGAATCATTTCCCTTGACTTTCGTGATGAGGGCACTTTTTCAAAGTCTCTGCAGCTAGAAGAAGATATCTATCCAGTTGCTTTATTCTCCAAGGATTGTAGTGTATATCTTGTGTATAACACTTGGGTGGGAGAGTAGAGAGGGAGGCTGAGAGGGAGAGCAGAAGCAAAAACCCTGGAATCCAATGTTTTCTTTGTCTTTCCAGCTCTCGTGGTGGCTGCGAGTCTCTTTGTGGCTGTGATCCTGCTTTATTTTCTGGGACTATATGTGTCAAAGTAAGTTGGGTTGGGTTCTCTTTCCCTTTCCTCTTTGAGATGTGCAGTGACCTTTCCACCTGTACCTTGCTGATTAATTACATAATTACTTAGAAGCCACATGTTGCTACTCAGGGTATATTTGGTCTAAAAATATTTCCATGTGAAAAACATTCCAGAACCTAAAAATATCTCACCAGCAAATGCTCAGGGTAACTGCCTAGTGGTGTTTGATCTCAGCTATGGCTCCATTTCTAGTGAGTGTTGGGAAGCAGAGAGAAGATGGGTCAGATCTTGTCTTGGATGGTCTTGGCCGAGAAGGCAGGAAGAAACCCACCGTTCCCAGGAGAATGGTGGCGGGAGAGAGGAAGGAAATGCTCAAAGCTGCCCAGGTTATTACTTGTGCCCTCTCTTCCAGTTCCAAACAATAGACTTCCCTCTATAGGTAGGGGAAAAGTCTGTCTCTTGTCAGATAGCTTCCCAGCACCAATACCCACTTTTAAAATGTTTTCATTTTCTCTGATCTAGAATATTGCATCTGCCTTAGGAAAGGAACCATATCTGGGGAGAGACCCAGCAATAGGGTACTTTCTGCATAAACTTACAAAGAAGTGCAAAGCTGGGAGAGAACAAATCCAGAATATATGGGCAAGAGTTTTCTGTCTTACCGGTAGCTCTCACAAGGGAACTAATGGGATTAAATACATTTAGGTCTTTTTTTTTAATCCTTTGTGAATTTTTTTTAAACCCTTACCTTCTGTATTAGAATGAATACTAAGTATTAGTTCCAAGGCAGAAGAATGGAAAGGACTAGGCAATTGGGATTAAGTGACTTGCCCAGGGTCACACAGCTAGGAAGTGTCTGAGGCCAGATTTGAACCCAGGACCTCTTGTTTCCAGACCTAGCTCTCAATCCACTGACCCACCTAGCTTCCCCCATCTATGAGATTTATTGATTATCGATTCATTCATATGACTCCAGAGCTGGAAAGTTCAGCCTTTCTGATTTTACATATCAGGAAAGACCTTGAGATGTAAAGTAGGATGTTCAATGTTATATAGCCAGTAGGTGGCAAGCTGAAATTTAGTTCCAGGGCTTCAATTTTCAAATTCATTGCTTTTTCTACTAAGTGCACCATTCATTCATTCATTAATTCATTCAGCCACCCAATACTTATTAAGTGTTTACTTTGTTTTAACGCATTGCTCTAAGCGTTGTAGAAGAAAAACAAGATGAATAAGTTATAGTCCATACCCTAAAGGAGCTTCCTGTCTTCAAGAGAGCAAATGCATGAAATAAAAGAAATGAACCTGAGGCAGTAGGTGGTACAGTGGAAAGAGCACTAGGCCTGGAGTAAGGAAGACCTGAGTTCAAATCTGGCCTCAGACACTAGCTGTGTGACCCTTGGTAAGTCACCTCATCTTATTTGCCTCAGTTTCCTCATCGATAAAATGAGCTAGAGAAGGAAATGGCAAACCACTCCAGTCTTTTTGCCAAGATCATGAAGAGTCAGACACAACTGAAACAACTTTAGAGGTGGGGATCCAAAAAACAATAAATGAAACAATCCATAGTCACAAAGTGGAGGCATGAGCAAAAGCATGAAGGCAGTGATCATTGTGAGATGGATGAGGGGCAGTCATTGTTCTGAACCTCAATTGGGAAGGGGAAATAAAGCTAAGAGTAGCCTGGTGCAGTGTCAGCACACAGAAGGCATTGAATGCCAGTTTAGACTTAATGGATGTACATTTACAGTCATTACTTTATATCCTATCAGTTGCAGATGGTTGATGAGAATAGGGATGACAGAGAATGCTACCATTTTTAACAGTGTGAAAACTTTTTGCAGGCTTCGCTGTACTCAGGACTTGTACCATCTGTTCCAACACAAATGTTTCCCTGGGCTGTTTAATCATGTAAGTAAAAAAAGAAAATTTCTTGTAGCTCTGTTCATCTCCATTAGGCAGCTCTTGAACACCTGCTTAGTACTGACTTGTATGCCAGGGCGGGAGTTTGTCCATGCAAAGAGGCTGCAGTTAAGGGAAGAGGGTCACGGTGCCATCTTTGGGTGAGTTAGAGTCAACTGACCAGAGATTTATGTCTTAGTTTCTCCATCTGTTTAAATGGAATCGAACCTGCTCACCTGTCCCTCTTGTGAGTGGAGAAGGGAAGGTGGCAAGAGGGAAACTGACTGAGAAGAATTCTATGATTAATTTAATTTCTTTTAATATATTTTAATGATAATGTACTTGTACATATACATACATTGTAAAGAGTGCAAAATGCTTCACAGATTTTAACTCATTTGATTGTGATAGCAACCCTATGAGGTAGATGCTCTTGTTATCCCTGTTTTACAGATCCCTCATATTTCAGATGAGGAAACTGAGGCTTAGGAGGGTCAAAAGATTTGCCCAGGGTCACACAGCTAGTAAGTATCCAAGTTAGGATTTGAACTCAGTTCTTTTTGACTCTGGGTCCAGCACTAAATTCATTGGGCACTTGTTATTTGCAAGGGAGTGGGGATATAAAGACAAAAGGGAAAAAAAACCCACCCTCCAGAAGCTTACTGAAGACATACAATTTGTGAATAGAAAAGCAAATGCAAAGAATATGGGAAATAACACAAAATAATTTCTAGAAGTAGAGAACACTCATACTTGAAGGAAGGAGGAGGGGTAAGGAAAGACCTCCTGAAGGAGGAAGCATTTGAGCTGTACATTGAAGGGAGGTAGGAATTCAGGAATTGGAATGCCTTCCAGACACCTGCTTAAAGGAGCATCTCTGAAGACATAGCACAAACTCTGCACCAGAGAGCATTAGCTAGAAAGATACTCCCACAACTCTAACTAGGAAGTACAAGAAGGCTTTGCCCCAGTCTCCGTTGCCTTGGTTTGTTGCCTTATTTAGTAGACCCCCTTTATATAATCTATTTGTGCTTAACTTGTAATAGAGCCTTCTGAGCTCATATTGGTCTGATCAACCATAGTTGGACACAATACATTGATCCCATTGTAGTGATGTCATTTTGGACCGCTTTGAGTATGAAAGAAAACAAACAGGATTTTTTCCTTCCTTCCTTCCTTCCTTCCTTCCTTCCTTCCTTCCTTCCTTCCTTCCTTCCTTCCTTCCTTCCTTATTTCCATCAATACCATATATTAATTCTAAGGCAGAATAATAGTAAGGGCTAGGCAATGGGGTTAAGTGACTTGCCCAGGGTCACATAGCTAGAAAGTATCTAAGACCTGATTTGCACCCAGGATCTCTCATCTCCTGGCCTGGCTCTCAATCCACTGAACCATCTAGCTGCTCCTGCCCCTTCCTTTTAAGTTAACAAACATTTATTTCTGCTATTGCGTTATTATCGTGGGGATGAACCTTTTTGCCAGGGAGTCAGCCCAAGGTCCACCCACAACTTTTGATGATACTAGAAGAAATGAGATTGAAAGTATGATAGATATCACTTGCTAACTATATACAAGCATATATTTTTAGTGTCATTAAGTAATAACCACCTTTTTTTCCTCCCACACTGCTACCCTGAGTTACCATGTAGCTCCAATAGCTTGTCCATCTCATGGGTCAGAGACTTCCAAAACTTAGGATGTGGTAGCCATCGTTATGATTAGCTGTCCTTATTGCTCCAGAGTCCCGAAGCTGTTGTTTATATTAATAATAATAAATGCATAATTTATATCATATAATACCTAATAAATTTATATTAAGCCATTGTTCATATTAACATTAATAATAGACATATGATTATAAATAATATAATTTCTGGTATAATAAACTTATATTAAGCTTTTGTTTATATTAATGCACAAATCCCAGTTTTTCTGGGGATGGAGTGTGAATTCTGCAAATAAAATAAATCAGTTCTGAGTCACATCTTAACCAGTCATTCCCAAGAAATCCAGCAACATAATCTCTTGCCTTCTACAGTCTGTCCACTCTTAGGTCTCTTTTAGCTGGTAGATAGTTGGAAGCTCCAAAATTTTCTACTCTAGTTCAGTGTTCAACTTGGTTAGATCTCTGTCCTTCAGGGTACTTTTGGGAATTTCTTTTAAATTAACAGAATGAGTAGTACACAACAGTGGGTATGAGGTATAATTCAGGTCATGTGAGGTATAATTATAGCCACGGGGCATCATTGTTTTATTTTTTTAATTTAAAAATTTTTTAAATTTTCTTATCATTGTCTTTTTTTAAACCCTTACTTACATCTTAGAATCAATACTGATATTTGAACCCAGGACCTCCTGTCTCTAGGCCTGGCTCTCAATCCACTGAGCCACCCAGCTGCCCCCATCATTGTCTTTTAAAAATTAAAACACCCCAGTAAAAAATCATCTCATCAGATGGACTAAGCCAGGTTGAAGTTATCTACTGGGCCTGAAACCCATTGGTGAGTTTGAAGGGTGTCTACTCCAAGAATGTAAAGATTTCCTCTTTGGAATGGGCAGATGAGAACAATTTGTTCTGATGGCCATGAAGGTGACTGAAGCAGGTGCTGTGGAATGCTTAGAGATTGGTCAGACATCAAAGAGGCCAAGTTCATCCATTACAACCTGGGCCATCACCAGTCATCTTGACTTTTGTCTTGCCACTGGACTATGATGACTCTGGAAGGGAGAAGTAGGCTGATGAGTTTGCCCAGCTCTACTTCACTTAAATCTAGTTCACTGAATGAATGAACACATCATTGTATACAACTATGCACACATACACACACACGTATTTAGTCTCATATGGAAATGGGAGGTAATCACAGAGGGTAGGCAGCGTGGTAACTGAGCAAACACCAGATAATTTGGGGAAGCTGAAAGCATCAGGAAAGTTTTCCTGTAGGAGTTGGCATCTGCACTCAGCTTTAAGAAATTTAAGCATTTCAAGAATTAAGGAGAGTTGTAAAAGCAATCCAGACATAGGTGGCAGCTTAGGTAGAAGCTCAGAGGTGGGAGATAAGATCCCAGACTTGGGAAATAGATCAATTTGGTTGGATTATAAAGTTTTTGAAAGTGGATAACATGAAATAAGTATTTCTTTGGAAAATATAGTGCTATACAAAAACAACCTATTTCTGAAGATGGCAGGTAGACAAATGGCATGGGAAGGGTGGAAAAATTAAACCTTAAGCTTCATCCAAAAATTAAATGTAGTAGGGGACATAGAAACCTAGTTTCTATTTAATATCAATGGTTACTTTGGGTGTTATAATTGTCTTATAAAATGCATATTTAGGAACATTTCCCAATTTAGAATTCAGTTCTCTATCAACTTCAGTTGCTAGAACACAACTGAGAACCAGAAAGGAAACCAAAAAAGGGTAATCAAAACTGATACCACAAAATCCATGCAGAATAAAACATTTTCCATTGGTCCTTACTCAAGTCCTATTGATGCTTACTTTACATACCATTTTATTAAAATTTATGATCTTATTTCCAAGCCTATGACATGTTAAAGCTGGAGAAAAGGACTGTTACACTCTGACAGCAATAAAGACTGACAGTCTGATAGAAACGGACCAGTCATGGTGGAGATCAGATGAAAGAATTGGGGACAGGTACTCTAGAGAAAAGAAGATTTAGATGGGCTGCCATAGGGACTTTCAAGTATTTGAAGTGGACAATGTCAAAGGGGAATTAGGTTTGCTCTGTCTCACTCCAGAGACCAGAACTAAGTTAAATAAGTAGAAGTGGAAAAGGAACAAATTAAGAGAGAATTTCCTAACAAATGGAGCTGTCCAAAATGAGAACACAACTGTTCACTGTAGATCTGCAAGCAAAGGTTATCAGGGCAATCACCTTCCAACTCCAAACTTCAGGGATTCTTCGAAGGGACAAAAATCTGGACTGTTTCTCTGGTACCCAAGAATTCACTTGTGAATTAGTTACAACAGAAGGTTGCAGCACAAAGTCCTACAGAAGCAGGGAATAAAACGTGTTAACAATAACCATAATCTGAGGCCATTTGGTGTGGGAACCAAAAGCTCTAACACACATCAATGAGTTCTTAAGTTGTTAGCATATGACAACATAATCCAATCATTAAGAATGGAAAGATGTTCTCTAAGAAGGCAGGGAAACCAATTATACAATGCAGAATTATTTTCATCCACATTTAATTTTTTAAAAAAGCATTTGATGTTTAAAGTAAATTGGTTATCTTCAATAATTTATTTTTCATACCATTCCATTTCCCTAGATAACTGGAAGCTAAGGCTTTACTACCATTGTTTTTGTTTATTTAATTTTAAAATTTATTTGTCATATATATCGTATATAATATATAGACATATATATTCACTCTTATATTCTGTCTTAAAATTGATCCTGAGTATTGATTCCAAGGCAGAAGAATGGTTAGGGCTAGGCAAATGAGGGTTAAGTGACATGCCTAGGGTCACCCAGCTTTGAAGTGTCTGATGCCAAATTTGAAAGCAGGACCTCCCCATCTCCAGGCCTGGTTCTTTATCCATTGAATCATCTAGCTGTCCTCTACAAGTATCCTTTGTTTGACTCCAATCATGTCCTCCTCAGGGAATTCACATCTTTTGCTTGTTTTTGTCTTTGTACCCCTTGCTCCTGGAATGGTTCCTAGGACATAGTAGCTGTTTTATCAGTGTGTGTTGAACTGAATATAAGGTCTCAATCTCTACTTCCTCTCCCTTCTTTTTTTTTTCTATTTTGAATAGGATATTTAATGTACTTCCATTATGTATCCCTAAAGAACATACATACTCTCCTATGTAGTCTTCTGGGCCAGCCAGGATGATGCAAGGATGTCACACCACTGTGTTGTAGTGTTATCATTCATAGAAGAAGCAGAGACTTGCTCAGTGAAGGTGCCTACACTGGATAGAACATGTCAGTTTGATTTCTCTTTTCATTGGGAAAGCAGTGGCCAGCGTCTGCCAGACTCCCATAGCATTAAGTGTTCTGCTGGGATCCATCTGTGGATTATGTAACATACCAAAGGCATGATTGAGGATTGGACTGGAGAGAGAAGTAGAGTCCAGGATGTGTAGATACACAGGGAGAAGCTCATTCCCCTTCTTTTCCTTTTTCCCATTTTTTATTCTTCTTCTATCCTCCTTGGTGCCTCTGAGCCTTGGAAAAGGTGCTGACTGATGGAAGAGAGCTCAGACTGACATCTGGAAGCCCCCCTAGGTCACTGAGTCTGCCAAAGTAGAATCTTTCTGTCAGTGATTAAGTGAGTCAGGCTACCTTGTGATTTTTCCCAGTCCTGGCTGTTGACAGCTACCTGAGCATCCTAGGGGATTTGGAGCCAAAGCCTGCCTTCCTTCTCCCTGGCCCCATTTGCCTCAGACCCACCTCTCCCCACCTGCATGGGCTGTAAAACACTATGGCTTGGCCAGCTGGGCAGGAAGATGTGGGATAGATCCAGAGCTCCAAGGGGGCCTGTTTCTTCTCCATTCCCTGTCAACAGTTATTTCCGGGAATTAAATGGCTGTGGTTGGGGGGCCCTTTCTGGGCTCTTGTCATTCTAGCAGTTGGGAGAGAGAATGGCCTCTCTCTGATGGCTAATGTAGGTAGAATGACAGTCACTTCTAAGAACAGGTCAACCTCCAGGGCTTGTGAAAGATTTCACTTGCAGTGAAAGGAGCTAAAGAAAATCATATCATGGTTGCAAAAGGAAAGATGGAGGTGCCTTAATGGGATTATGGTCAGAGGGCTTAAATCTGGAGGGGTCTCTAAGGATCATTTACCTCAATCTTCTCACTTGATTGGTGAAGAAACTGAGATCCAGAGAAAGGAAATGACCTACCCAAAGCTACGTGGGTAGTAAGCAAAGCCTTAGAATAATTTTTATTGAATCTATTTACTGCAATATTTTAACTCAACAAACATCCAGTACCAATGACCACCTGTGAACAGAGAACTAGGGGTTGATAGAGAAACAAAATTCTTAGAAGACATAGTCCTGCCTTCATCTTAAAGTAGGAAAAGATACACAGATAGATGTCGATACTATACCATAATGTATAATCCTTTAATGACAAAACCAAGTGCTAGGAGACTTTCAAAGGGGAAGGTCAAGGGAGTGCGGAGGGAGAGGGTGGTTGCTTTTGAGTTGAGGCTTTAAATGATTTGTTTATATACCATGGTCTCCCAGGAGAATGTAGGCTCCCTGAAGGCATGGACTAATTTTTATCTTTGTATCCCCAATGTTTATTACTGGAACATGGGAGGTGTTAAGCAGATGCTTGTCAAACTGAATTTGATCCAAGATTTAGAGCTAGAAAGGATCTTAGAGGTCATTTAGTCGATTCCCTTCCTATTACATATGGGGAAATTGAGGCCCAGAGAAGATAAATGACATGTCAAGCAAGGATCACCCAGAATATGATGTCAGGTAGAATTTTGACCTAATTCCCTAAATTCTTTGATTTCAAACCCATTGATCTATTACTGTTGCTTCTCTACACTGGATTAAAGGAAGGACAATCATTCTGTAGGTGGAGAAGGAAAGGCAGCCATTCTAAACAGAAAATAAACACCAGCAAAATCATGAAAGAGAGATAATTTGTTATACTCAATGGGGATTTTGAGAAATTTATATTTCATTGAATAACAGGATAGGATTATCCATTTGTAAAATTTCTAGAGCCCAGTGATCTTCAAATATCTCACCTGTGAGCCCTTTGATGGGTTGAAGGGTCCAGGGAGTTAGTCTACCCTCTCCATCATTTATAGAACAAAATATAAAACACTCCAAACTTTAGTGGAATATTGGATCCAAACATAACATGTCAGAGCTAGAAGAGACACACGGATGAGGAATATGAAACAATTTGTAGAACTTAGAGCTCGGGTAAATAATATCATGGCCATGTGTTTACAATGCTATGTTTTATGCTTATTATATCATGGCTAAAGTGCTGGACATGGAGTCAATAAGTCTGGGATTCAAGTCCAGTGTCTAACACTTATTAGCTCTATGAC
Source organism: Gracilinanus agilis (assembly GCF_016433145.1). NCBI lineage: Eukaryota > Metazoa > Chordata > Mammalia > Didelphimorphia > Didelphidae > Gracilinanus > Gracilinanus agilis. Next base: position 663,107,974 of record NC_058131.1, on the reverse strand, counting down.
CATACCGTCTTTTCTATCTCTTGGCCTTTTCTATAAAATGGGAACAAATTATCTGTAGATTCTATTTCACAGGAGTATGAGACTCAAATGAGATAATAAGGTATAAGATGCCATGCACCTTTAAAGTGCTGTGTAATTCTTGGTGTTTATAATATTAACTAGAGAATTTGCGTTTTGGGTAAGCCAATGGAGGTGGTCTAAGGGCCATGCTGGGACCCACTGATTTAGGTGTTCTTGGGGGTTTAGAGCTAGACATTCGTTCAGATCACCGTTTCATGCCCTTTGCCTGCAAGAAACCCCCAGATTTTTTGGCATTGTTGTCAGATGTCTGGGAGAAATTTTTAGGCTTCATTTTACTTTCCAAGTCTAGAGTCTTGAGTTTTCTCTCAAGATGCCTTATGGACAGGTCAGCTCTGCCAGAATGACAGTTTTTGTGGATAGTTCAGTGCTTCTCTTTCCAGTCCTGGGTCAAAACCCACTGCCAAAGTCTGTTGTCAGAAAAATTCCTAGGCAGCTCCCAAAGAATCATGGCTGAATGGAATTTCTCTTCTTTCATTCTCTTGAACACAACATGTTAATGAGCGGTTCTCTAGGTCTGTGAGTTGGGATTATGAAGATCTGGGAAAGTCAAAAACAAAGCTGGGAAAAATGTTACCCAAACCTCTCCATGCCCCAGGGGAAATAAATGTCAGTTAAGATTTCATTTCTTCTGACCTGGCCCATCCTCACCCGACTTTGGCTCTTGGGATTGGCCTTCTGCTAGTGTCCTTGTCAGTGTATTCCATTCTATTCTGTGTGCTGATGGAAAGCCCAGGCAGGGTGGTGCTTTTCAGTCCTTTAAAAATGCAGGCTCTCAGAAAAGGAAACTCAGTTGTGGACAGGTTCCTTTCAGACTTGGATGTGTTGGATCTGTTTGGCACCATTGTTCTCTTGGCAGTCATTGTCATAGTCAGAAGGCTCCAGGGGCTTCCATCCTGACCTAGCCTGAAATTCTTGACAAAGGAAGAACACTTGACCCAAGAGTCAGAAAACAATTGTCCCAAATGACTATTGACCTGTCATCTATCACCCTGAACAAGAAATATGAAGCTAGTTTCTTCTCTTATTGTATTATTTGAATGCTCTTTCATCTAAAGGTCAGACCAGACTGATTCTGCCCACCTACAATTTCTTTTTCATTTCCCTCCTCCTCATCTTGTCATCCATCCTTCTTATCACTTCCTGGATTCACTTTCTCAGTACATAATTTTCTGCATTTGCCTTATCTCTCCTATTTTCAAATTCGAATGTTTATTTTTATAAAATAAATTGATTATTTATTTGTAACATTCTTTTCTTTCTAAGTTTTGAGTGCCAGATTTTCTTCCTTCCTCCCACTCATTCCCCACTCACTGAGAAGGCAAGCAAAATTATATCAATCATATGTGTGAAATCATGCAAAATATATTTCCATATCTGCTGTATCACAAAGAAGATAAGAAAATAAAAAAGTAAGAAAGTTACACTTCAATTTGCATTCAGAGTTCATCAGTTCTCTCTAGCATTTTTTCATCATGAGTTATTTGAAACTGTCTCAGATCATTTTACCTGGACCTCTCCTTTATAATTATCTCACTTTCCAAAGTTGTTTATATAGGGTCATTGGGATGTATGGGTGTCAAGGAGGACTAGCACCTCTGGTATAAAGGCTTGCTAAGCTCTTTTCAAGGATGCTCATCTACCTTTAGTGTCCACCTAGCTCTCAACTCTCACCTGTGACTCCAAGAAGCTGTAGTGTGTATAGTGGTCACATTCCAGAAAAGTATCCTGGCAGATGGGCTAAAGAAGGATGAAGGTAACTGATGGACCATGAATCCATTGGTTAGTTAGGTGAATAACTACCCCAACCATGTGAAAACTTCTTCCAGGATGAATGGGCAGATGAGAATACTTTTTTTTATAAGTCATGAAAGCACCTGAAGTAGTCACTGGGGTGCACTTAGAACTTGGTTAGACACCAAAGAAGCAAAGTCAATCAGTGCATCCTCACCCATCACCAGTCATCTTGACTTTTGTCTTGCCACTGGATTTCAATGATTCTGGAAGAGTGAGTGAGGCTGACAATTTTGTACAACTTTGCCTCACTTAAATCCAATTCATGAGCAAGTCAGGACATCATCCTGTTATGTCACTGGACCTCTTCAGAAATAAAGGATGAATAACATTAAAGGCTCATATGATGTTAGGAAGGAGCTTAGAAATAATTTAGGCTTCACTTTGTGAATGGGGAAGCTGAGTTTTAGAGTGATTAAATGACTTGCCCTTCCATGACACCCATCACCCAGATTCTCACCATCACATTTTATTCTCACAAAACCAGTAGTTGATAAGCCACCAATTCTACTTCAACAACCTCTTTCTTTAATCTATCCACTTTTCTTCATTCACAAGGCCTCACCTGAATTCAGGTCCTTACCACATCCTTATTACCAGCAACTGCCTCCTAAACTGGTTTTCCTTCCTTTAGTCTCTGCTTCATCCTTCACCTTGTTGCCAAAGAAATTCCTGAACTCCATGGGTGATCACAACTCTCTCTTCTTCTTCAGTGACATCTGGAATCAGATACAAACTCCTCCACTTGGCATTTAGAGTCGTTCACAGTCTAGCTCCAACCTCTCTTTTCAAAATTATTATGCATTTTCCCTTTGGCAGTTAGGTGGCACAGTAGATAGAATGCTAGGCATGGAGTCAGGAAGACTCATTTTCTTGAGTTCAAATCCATCCTCAGGCACTTACTAGCTATGTGACCCTGAGTGAGTCACTTTACTCTGTTGGCTTCAGTTTCTTCATCTGCAAAATGAGGTTGGGAAGGAAATGGCAAACCACTCTAGTATCTTTGCCAATAAAACCCCAAATTGTGTCATGAAGAGTTGGAGATGACTGAAAACCAACCAAACAACAATTTCTTCATGAACTCAGTGGTCCAGCTAGAGTAACCTTTTTGTTGTTCTGTATACATTCTGTCTCCTGCCCCCAGATCTTTGTATAATATATCTTTCATGTCTGGAATGTTTTTCTTTCTCACTTTTGTTACTAAAACTTCCCTTCCTTGTTTTCATCAAAACTCAACTCAAATGCTACTTCCTAGATTAGTGATGGTAAACCTTTTAGAGACAATGTGCCCAAACTGCAACCCTCACATTGCATGTGAGTCCCCCACCTTATGCCAGATGGGATGGAGGAAGCACTTCCACTAGGCTATGGGGCAGAGGGGTGGGTGATGTGAGAAATGTCCTCAGGTGTACATGGACAGGGGGAAGGGAGCAGCCCTCTCTGGTAGGCTCTGGCAAGTGTGCCATAGATTCACAGTTCTAGAAGCCTTTCCTGCTGATGCCTCCTTCCCCCACAAATGATCTTATATTTATTTTGTATGTACTTATATATGCCCATGTTGATTCCCCTTAAAGCATGCTGGTTCCTTGAGGGCAGAGACTGTTTCATTTCTGCCTTTGAACAGTTTTTAGCACACAGAAGACTGCCGATTACCCAAGAACAGGTCACAATTTTAGCTCTAAGTCCAAGTCCTTCTCCATTACCCTATAAGCACCATGTTTCTACCCTCAGACTGTAAACACTGTGATTGATGCCCAGCCCACACCTGGTTTACGTTGTCCTTCCCAGCACTTTGTGAAGTATTTCATATGTACTAGGTGCTTAATAAATGCTTGTTAAATCTAACTCTCCAGCATATCTAGAACTCATAGTCAAAACTGCCCATTGAGGAGGGTTTGCTAGAAGGCGTATGGGCAGCAGAGTACATTGTGGTGCTGGACATTATTAATGAGATGGTGAAGGAGGAAGAGAGAGCTCTTAGCATTAAGCATTGACTTTCCCTCTTCCAAGCAATGTTGGGCTCTGAGACACAAAGGCAGATGTCAGCTGTTCCTTCACCTGTTCCAACCCAAAAGCCTTCTGACAGGAAAGAGAGACAAGTTTCTGGGCTGCCTATGGGTTATTGGCACCAGTGGTAGTTTCCCAGGGGCAGCAGCTGTGATCAGGTGGCCCCGTTATGCTAATTAGCAATGACCCAGAGGTCTGGGTAATACATGATGTAATGGTGCAGAGCTTCCCTACCAGAGGTTCTCTTGGAAGGGACCTCTTGGATCATGTCATCTGCTCCATCTCTCAGCAGCCTTCCTCTGCATGAGCCCCCCGCCCCCCAAGAAGACTCCTCCCCAGTGTTTCTGAGACTGGTTTCCAGTTGCGAATGACCCATAGACCATAGAGCCTTCTAGCCCTTTCTTCTGGAGGCCAATCACAATTGAATTTCAGCTGGAGAAAGGAGGATGCCCTTTACTTTATGTCAGGAACTTCTCTGTGTTCTGCCTCTGGAATCAGGGTCAAGCTTCCTCTGAGCCAGTTAAATCTCTTTGAGAGCAGAAATAAATAATACATTGCTTTTGTAGAATGCTTAAGTCTTTCAACATGTTCTTGCATCTGTAAACCATTTTTTTTTTTACTTACAGCAGCCCAGTGAGGCAATGCGGTTAATATCCTTATCCACATTCTACATATGGGAAATTAGATTAAAAGACAATTTAAGGAACTTACCCCAAATCCTATCATATATTAGTGACAGACCTATGTCTAGAATCCACACCAGGAGAATACCTTCTCCAGTGCCCTGAAACTCACTGATGGGTCATATGAAGAGCCTGTAAAAGTTTTTCCTGAGTCAAATTTGTCATTCTACCTTTTAGCATGTGTAATTGGAAAGAAGTATCAAATAGGGTGGGGGAAGGAGTAGGGATTGGCAGGGGAGGTGTAGTAAGGGGAGAGGATTCAGGCTAAAAAATAAAGGGCACTACCCTGAACCCCATCCAGACTCCAACATGGAGAAGCTCTATCCACTTATTGGTTCCTGAAGTTTTGAGCATCCAAGACTATAAGTATCCTTTTTATTTAAAAAAAAACCCTTAACTTCTGTCTCAGATTCAATACTATATATTGGTTCCAAGGCAGAAGAGTGGTAAGGGATAGGCAGTGGGAGTTAAGGGATTTGCCCAGAGTCACACAGCTAAGAAGTGTCTGAAACCAGATTTGAACCCAGAACCTTCTATCTCTAGTCTTGACTCTCAATCCATTGAGCCACATAACTGCCTCCCACAAGTATCCCTTGCTTGAATCCAATCACATCCTGCTAAGTGAACTCACATGTTTCATTTGGAGCCATGGTATGGGACATCAGGACAGATAACCACATCTTGGGGGAAGGACTAGAATGAAGCAAAAATGAGTACTGGGCAGAGAGTAGGATAACCAAAGCAGATGCTGAGTTCTCACCCTAGAACTATCTTTTGATCTGGGTTTAGTTATGCTTGCTCGTGTAATATGATGCCAGAACAATAGTTAAATTCCAAACTCTGTTTACTAAGTACCTTCTATATGCAGAGCCCTGTCCTAGGCAGGATCTGAGAGAGGATTCTTACCTTCTTGGCCTGGTAGGGGAAGGCACACACAGATAATCAAAATATAAAATGATAAATGGGAAGAAGATTACAAAAGGAGTCCAAGGTAGGACAGGTGGGGGAAAGGATCATTAAAGACTGGTTTGATCAGAGGAGGCTTATGGAAGAATAACAGACTGGTTCAATCCATTGCATGACTTTGCTAACTGAGCATGGCATGACCAGAGGAATGCCGTTCATCATGAGTGGGAGTTGGGGGCAGTGGAATCTTCCCTGGAGCTTTGTGGGACCTTGACTTATCAAGCTATCAGTGGGCAGTGATGGAGATTGGGAAGAACAAAATGAGAAACTAGACATGGGGCACTTCACAAACAAAACTGTGTAAATTTGTAAATTGTAACATTCATTAGCTGTAAGGTCTATTCACCATTCTATAATTATGTTCTCTGGTTCTTAGACATAGTCTAGAATAGGGATTCTTAACTTTTTGTGGGTCATGGACCATTCTGGCAAACTGTTGAAGTCTACTAATCTCTTCACAGAATTTTTTAAATTCATTAAGGCTTAAATAGTTATCAAAAAATTTTTTTAAGTTCAGACTCCATGTTCATATTCTCCAGTCCAGAATAAGAATTTGGGGATTATCTGCAAAGAGGGAACTATCCAAGATACTATTATCCTCAGTAGCCCTGACTGTAAGAATTTAAGAAGACTATAAGAAATGTCTGTATTGGGGGCAGCTAGATGGCTCAATGGATTGAAAGTCCATAGACATGGGAGTTTAGGTCTCAAACCTGACCTTGGAAACCTCTAAGCTATGTGACCTTGGCCAAGTCACTTTACCCCCTTTGCCTAGCCCCTACCACACTTCCACTGGAACTAATGCACAGTATTGATTCTAAGATTGAAAGTAAGAGTTTAAAAAAAAAACACCAAAAGACATATTTGCATTTCAAATTAAGAACATGTCAACTACTTGATGAGGATTCATAAAGTTTGTTTCTCTGAAGCTCTGTATTTCAGGGAAACTTAACCCTTAAAAGCCATTTAACTTTTGAATTTTCATATCGACTAATTATTATTTTTTTAAGTTAATCACGAGTAACTAAGATGATGATAATGATATAAAATGGTGGAGATGACAACATGTCACTCACTGGAAATTGCAAATATTTAGCATCTGATATTTATTATAAGACTTTTGCTTTCTTTCTTTTTTTTCCAGTGGGGAAGGTGAGAGAGAGGGAGAGAAAATAGGGAAAAAAGATAGGAGCAGTTAGGTAGCACACAGTGGATTGAGAGCCAGGTCTAGAAAATACCCTTCTAAAATTGTGTAAATGAAAGTGAGGGGTAGCTAGGTGGCACAGTGGATAGAGTACTGGGCCTGGAGTCACAAAGACTCATTTTCCTGAGTTGAAATCTGGCCTCAAATGACACAGTAACTGTGTGACCTTGAGCAAGTCACTTAAACATCTTTGCCTCAAAGCCCTCAACTGCCAAATGAGCTGGAAAAGGAAATGGCATTCCATTCCAATATCTTTGCCAAGAAAACCCCAAATGTTGTCATGAAGAGTTGGATGTAATTGAAAAACGATTGAAACACAACAAAATGAAAGCTGTTGTTATAATAATTTTTATCTCATTCTTTTCATATTCTTTGACGGAGCTTAGATAGAAATATTTCAAGAGCAAGTCACTCTCCTGCCATTTTTCTTTTTTGTTTCATGTTTTATGGATTATCATTCAAGTAATTTCTTATTTCAATTGAATAAAAATGTCAGGTATAAAGCTTTCCTTCTGAAGGCTTAACCAAAAGCATTTTGGGGCAGGATCACATGGATGGCAATGGACCTTGTTCTGTTCCCATGTAATTTTGTTTTCTTCTCATAGATTTCTATATTTTGAAAGCTTTTTATTCTTGGTCATTTGGAGATGGTTTGGTATGGTAACATCTATATAAAATGTTCTTAAGTCTTTTTATGCACCAATGTCATGTCCAGGCAACCAAAGACAATCATTCTGCCTGTTCTAATTCTGGGATTCTAAAATAGTTTGTTTATTGAATTCTCAAGGATATTTGGGGATTTATATTTGTAAAGTTAGCATTTGACATCTGTTAGTTCATAAAGGATAGTGAACTTCTTTTTGGATAATTCATCTCTTGGACAGGAAGTAGGTAGCAGGGTGAGACCCTAGGCTAGTCACTTAACTTTTCTCAGCCTCAATTTTTTCATCTGTAGAATAGGGATAATGATAAGACTTCATAGGATTGTTGTGAGAATCAAATCAAATAAGATAATGTATGTATAAACCTTTATATGCTATATGTTATTACTTTTCTGGAGATCTGATAGATGCAAATTTTTTATTGCCTTGTCTTTTTTTTTTTTAAACCTTCACCTTCTGTCTTAATAACAACTCTAAGACAGAAGAGCAGCAAGGGGTAGCAATAGAGATTAAGTGACTTGCTCAGGGACACACAACTGGGAAGTGTCTGAGGTCAAATTTGAACCCAGGTCCACCTGAATTTAGGCCTGCTTCTCTTTCCACTGTGCTCCCTAGCTACCCCTATCTTTTTTTCTATTAACATTTTATTTTCTTTCCCTTTTCTTCACCTTACCCAATGGAAATAAAGGAATAAAAAAGTCTTATAACAAATATCAGATGTTAAATTTTTGCAATTTCCAGTGACATGTTATCAACTCCACCATTTTATGTCATTATCATCATCTTAGTTTCTCATGATTAACTTAAAAAAAACCAATTATTGGCCAATATGAAAATTCAAGGGTTTATGGCTTTTCAAGGTTAAATTTCCCTGAACTACAGAGCTTCAGAGAAGCAAACTTTATGCATCCTCATCAAGTAGCTGACATGTTCTTAATATGAAATGTAGACATTTCTTTTTTTTTAAACCTTTTCTTTCCATCTTAGACTCAATAATGTGCATTGGTTTCAATGGAAGTGTGGTAGGGGCTAAGCAAAGGGGATTAAGCGACTTGCCAAAGTTCACATAGCTAGGAAGTGTCTAAGGTCAAATTTGAGACCAGAATCTCCCATCTCTAGACCTGACTTTCAATCCACTGAAACATCTAGTTGACCCCAATATAGACATTTCTTATAGTCTTCTTAAATTCTTATAGTCAGGGCTACTGAGGATAACAATATATTGGATAGTTCTCCTTTCATAGATGACCCCCAAATTCTAATTCTGGATTAGGGTATAGGAACATGGAGTCTGAATTAAATTTTTTTGATAACTATTTAAGCCTTAATGAATTAAAAAAATTCTGTGAAGAGATTAGTAGACTTCAACAGTTTGCCAGAAGGGTCCATGACCCACAAAAAGTTAAGAATCCTTATTCTAGACTATATCTAAGAACCAGAAAACATAATTATAGAAGGGAGAATAGACCTTACAGCTAATGGATATTATACCTAAAATGAACCTTACAGTTCACCTATTCCAACATCATCATTTTATCATGGAAGGGATTGTATCTGGATTGGGTGGTTCTTCTTTCATTGGAAGTCATAAATAAAAAGCCAAAGAATGACCACTTGTTAGGGATATGGTGGAAACAATTCTTATTTAGATGTATGGGATTCAATGGCCTTTAGGTCTCTTCCTCAAAATCTATGATAATTGATCGAAGAAGACAAGTAACTTGCCCAATATCATTGAGCCAGTCAGTAGCAGAGTTGTGATCACAAAAGTACTGTCTGAAGTTGGAATTCCTGACTCCAAGTTCTGTGTATTGTGTAAAACAAAGAAGTTTTAGTTTCACTTAATAGAATTTTAGGCATCTTTGATATCCAGGGCAAGAGAGGACATAAGATTTTAGAAAGGGACTGAGATGGGGAAGAGCCTTGAGTCTAAGTCATGTAAAGATTGTCTGAAGGAACTGAGAAATGGAGAAGGGAATATAAGATACTTGACTTCAAATATTAAAAAGATTGTGATATGGAATGTTGATAAGGCTTTTTTCTTGAATGAATAGGACTAGGAAGTATAAAGAGATGAGGTTGGTCTCTATTTCAACTAATACTTCCTAATAGCTGGAGCTGTTCCATAATGGAATGGATGATCTCTGCATGCAGTGGTTGCCCATCCTTGAAAGTTTCAAAGAAGAATGTGTATAATGACTTGGCTGGCATTCCATAGAGGGAATTGCTTCCATGTATGGTTTGGAGAAGAGAGTCATGGGGCTCCCTCACAATCATTTAATTTTGTGATTTTATGAAATCCAATCACTTATTCTATAGATGAAGAAACTATAGATGAAGTACCTAGGGATGAAGTGACTTGTCCAGGTAGAAAATGGTAGAGCTTAGATAGAATCCTGGTCTTCAGACTTCAAATTCATCATTCTTTTCATTATATGACTGGTATCACTGTGAAGGTAAATTCTATACAAATATAAAAGATTATCATTATATAGACCCCATTACTATATCCCTAGCCAGACCTCTAGTGGTTAGTCTAATGTACATAAGTGTTTTGGAAGAGATCCAAGAGAAGACACGAGGGTTAATGCTTCTCACTTTGGAAAAAAGTACCAAGGGAGCTTTCAGAACCATAAAAGGTCAAGGAGACCTTCACTGTGACCTTGATTATTGCCATCTTCTTTCAGATCCCTTAGCTTCAAGGAGACAGTAGGGCTGACATTGGGTGAGGTCTTCTCTACTGAGAATAGGAAGCAGGTTTTTGTAGGGCCCTGGGGACCAATAGAAGGTTCCATAGACTGAGCCATTTCCTTATCAGTTTGCATCACCTGGCCAGAGCACAGGGCAGTTACATATGACTAAACTCCTTTATTTAAATTGTGTACAATACATAATCAAGACCAATGAACTCACGTTGCACTATTCTTTAGAGAATTCTAGAGTATTCATCATTCCACCTCTTCTGTCTCCATTGTCCCTGATTAATATTTGAATCACACAAGGGGAAACTGAGGCCCAGAGAGGTAAAGTCCTTACTGAAAATCAAGGACTAAATCATTGGAGGTGTTGAGATTTGCATTTAAACAAATGTTAAGTATTTATTAAATGTCCATTTTGTGCCAGACACAGAGTCTAGGAGTTTTGAATTGCTGACTGGGAGTATGGATGCAATCCTCAAGATGCTGCCATTATAATCCTCAAAGAGGTTTTCTTTTCATTTTGTTATTCCAAAGTTGTTGAGCTACATAACCCAAATGGGCTTGTGAGGAAGAATTCTGTAGCTCTTGTCTGACTATGTGTTAAAAATTCCCAAATGATCACATCCCAGTTTAGAAAATATAATGAATTAACAGTAAATCATTAAATTCCCTCTACTTCAAAAACATCATTTTTTATCTTTCTACCTTTCCACTTTTGCTTCTATTTCTTACTCTTCCTTTCTCATATTTCTGGCCCTTGCATCTCTCTTCCTCTTCTACATCTTCCTGTCTTTTTTCTCCATCTACCTTTTCTTTTAGAAGGATTCAAGAGTCCTTCAAAGTCCCTAAGCTCTCACACATGAGTTATACTCTAAAGACACCTCACACTTTGTTTCTGAAGGGTGTATCTGCTTGTGGTATAAAGGAGACCCTTCTGGCTTATTAAAATATTGGCTTATTGAATTTAATGTAGTCAATATAATTTTCTTTTTTGTCATATTAGTCAATTTGATAGGTGTGAAATGGTACCTCAGAGTTGTTTTAATTTGCATTTCTGTAATTAATAGAGATTTGGAGTATTTTTTCATATGACTAATGATGGTTTTTAATTTCTTCATTTTAGAACTGCCCATTTATAGCTTTTGATCATTTATCAGTTGGGAATGATTTATGTTCTTATAAATTTGGGTCAGTTCTCTATATATTTGAGAAATGAAGCCTTTGTTAGAAACACTTGCTATAAAATTTCCTCCTCCCCCAGTTGATTTCATTTCTAATCTTGGTTGCATTGACTTTGTTTGTGCAAAACTGTTTAATTTAATGTAGAAAACTGCTGGTTTATTGAAAAGGTCTCCACTTTCATAAATCCTTGATCTACCATCAAGTCAACAACCATTAATCAAGAGATTACTATGTGCCAGGCACTGTGCTATGTACTGGGAATATGCATATAAGCTGAAAGAAAGATAGTTACTACCCTCAAGTAGCTGACATTCTAATGGGAGAGATAACATATAAAAAGAAACTAAATTAGGAGGGAAGAGGACATCCATGTGGGGGAATGATAGAGTCTGGAAAGTCAGGAAGGGAACCTGTAGAAGAATGAAGATCTGACTGATCTGAGCATTTTCCTTAAAATGGAGGCTCTGGGCAGAACTAGCCCCCCCCCCCCCCCCCCCCCAACAAAANCCCCCCCCCGATAAAAGTGTACTTCCAGTGTGAGAAATTCAGAGGTAGAGCTAACTTCTAAAGTCAAGAGGCTTCTATGGCATGGCAAAACCAAGAATGGAGCTTAGACAGAAATCCACCTTTATTCTTATCTAGATGCTATTGAGATGGAAGGATTATATAAGCAGCTGTTATAATTTCTGACTGAGGATAACAAATATGGAAATAAAGCCTTAAATGGATTTCAGAAAGAATTCAAGGTAGACAACAGAAAAATTTCCTCACTATTGATAGTTTGTTACTTATGGAGGTTCTCAAGTATCTCTATTTGAAGATGTTTTTAAAAGGGAGTAGTAGACCTTTAATGATAATGTTATTGTTGTTTAGTCATTTCAATTATGTTTGACTCTTCATCACCCCATTTGGAGTTTTCATGTCAAGGATACTGCAGTGGTTTGTCATTTCCTTCTCCAGCTCATTTCACAGATGAGGAAACTGAGGCAAATGGGATTGAGTGACTTGCCCAGGGTCACACAGCCAGTAAGTGTCTGAGGCTGGGTTTTAACTCAGGAAGATGAATTCCTGCCTCTAGGCCAGGCATTCTATCCACTCTGCCACCTAGCTGCCCTTTAATAATAGCTCATATAATGATTTTAGATTTGCAGGTGAGAAAACTGAGGTTCATTCAGTCAGTTTAAGGAATATGCAAATCTGGGCTGCCTAAATAAGTATATTCCCCAAGGCAGGGAAATGTCACTGTGAGACATATGCATTCTTTTTTTTTTTAACCCTTTTCCTTCCATCTTAGAATCAATATTGTATATTGGTTCCAAGGCAGAAGACTGATAAGAGTTAAATGACTTGCCCAGGGTCACATAGCTAGGAAGTATCTGAGGTCAGATTTGAATCCAGGACATCCCATCTCCATCACCTAGCTACCCCAACATATGCATTCTTTAAAATCATCATCCCTGTCCTTCTTTGGATTCTATCCATGGTTTTCATAAAATGCTGTGTCTGTTGTAGTATGTAGTATTTCTTTACTGAGAGAATAAACAATTTCAAGATCACTTGCTAAATCCAAAAGGAATTCCCTGCAGCCCCACCAATGCCACCACAGGATGTCTGGAACAATCTTTCCATAAGAGTTCTTTATGCCATCTTGGGAATATGGTTTTTACAAGTCACAGTCAAATTGTGATTTTTCTTGTGGAGGAACTCTTTCTTAAAACACAAATCATAATCTGTTAGAATTTAAACCCTGAGAGAATAGGTTTAAGTTCAGCACAGTAAAGTCATTTGCCTATGGTCACACAGATATGAAATACCAAAGACAGGATTTGAACCCAGGTCTTTACTCTTCTATTACACTATGCTGCTTCTCTATGTTGTTCACATGAATGTCAACATGTGCAAGCGTCTGGGGTAGCCAGGTGACTCAGTGTATTGAGAATTGGACCCAGAGACAGGAAGTCCTGGGTTCAAATCTCACCTCTCAGATATCTCCTAGCTATGACCCTGGGTAAGTCACTTAACTCTTATCACTCTTCTACCTTGGAAGTGATACTTCATATTGATTCCAAGATGGAAGGTAAGAGTTTAAAAATGCATAAGAATCTGTCTTTTATTTTTCCATTCAGCTCATCCTTCCACCCCCACCTCTACCAAGGACTTCCCAGCATCCTCTTTTCTTAATGCCAATCGATCCCTACTGTGTAGGGTTGGACTTGCCTTGGCTGGCCAAGCTCTCTGCTGAGCTGGGAGCACTGGCGGCTGTAGGCCATTGGTCCAGGTGTCATCACCGGACAGCCTGACATCCAGACATGAATCAGGAATGGATGAGGTCACTTGTGGGGAGGTCACCTCCATGTGCCTCTCCTCCAGTGAGACTCATAGCCTGCATCCCTGACAGCAATGGTAGCCAAGGAAAATGTTGCTGCTGACAATGATGATTAACTGCAGCCGGGAGGGTTTGCCAAATGAGTCCCACCAGCCGTCACACGGGGAGGGACAAATGAAATTGAGCCTGGGGATTTGCCTGCCAACAAGACCATCTTCAGAAGTCTTCTGTGGGAGGAGGAGGAGGAGGAGGGCAGGGGAAGGGAGGGCCAGAGCTGATGCCTTCTTACAGCATTTTCCTTTTCTGATTAGGCTAAGTAAGCCTTGTCTCCATCCTGACTTGGATCCAGCAACACTGAAATTGCACCATTTTGCTGGAAACCTTTTTTTTTTCTTTTTGGCAAGCCCTTTTAATTAAGGCAATAGCCCAATTAAGCCAAGATGGATCAACCCCAGACTAGCCCAGGACAAATGAAGGAACATACCCTCCTCCTAGAGCCTCCCCACCACCTAATATATGGCTGCTTTGTTCCTTGGCCTTCCAACTTCAGTACATTAGCTTCTATAATAAATAACCCTGGGGAGGGGGGCACCTCTTTATAACATTGTGAAATGCTCCCTGCTAAGCAAGGACAATGAGCTAATAAACTATGAGCAGGTAGCAGGCGTCTTGGTTGGGCTACTTAGCCCTTCTAAGGATTATGGGAATTTCTTTTTTCCCCACTTCATGGTCTGAGGATATCGAGAATTAAGCCAGTGTGGGGAACCTGGGTGGACTCTTCCTCAGAGGCCACAGAGTCTGTTCCCTCTGGAGCTTGGGAGGAAAAGTGGTCTTGGAAAGTCTTTCTGGGTTGTTTGATATAGTGATAGTGAGATTAGGGAAGGGAGGTGGGCTAGATCCCTGGCACAGATGCCAGTGGCTTGCAGGTTCCACTTTGTGGGTTAGCCCTTTGGGCTAGTATCATCCCCACCCAGATTACTTTCTTTGGCCACTAGACCAATGGCTACAAGAATTAGCTGTTACTGTGCCCTCTCAGAGAGGACATCATCTTTGGGAGCTTTGGGTGATGAGATGAAAGCTCCATCTCCTTGCCATCTATTCACCTCCTGGCTGTCCATCCTTTAGGGTACACCTCTGCAGTTGCTCTTCATGACTACTTAAGCACTCTCTCGTTCTCACATGTCTTTTTGCCTCTACTAGACTGTAGTCTCCATGAGGACCAGAACCATATGGTTTCCTAGTCTTTTGTTTTTTTTATAGGATCTAATAATAATATGCTAATAATAGTTAGCATTCATATGGCTTTTTAAGGGTGACAAAGCACTTTAGGAATATAACCTCATTTGATATTCACAACAACCCAGGGAGGTAGATGCTGTTATTATGTCTATTTTACAAAGAGGAAACTGAGTCTGATAGGGGTTAAATGGCTTGCTCAGTATTATACATTGGATAAATAACCAGACTTGAACTCAAGTCTTCCCAACTCTAGGTCCCATTCTTGCTCCACTGTGCCCTGAGCTGCATTAGAATACTTCTGGAATATTGTATTCCATTGTAGACCCAGGGTTTTAGGAAGGACATTGATAAAAATGGAGATTAGCCAAAGGAACACAAGGATGGTGAAGGGCTTGGAGTCCATGCCATATGCAGATCAGTTGGAGAAATTGGGGCTATTTCACCTGGAATAGAGAAGACCCAGATGAGGCAGGATAGTTGTCCTAGAAAGTTTTGTCATATGGGAGATGGATTAGAGTTAAGAGTGTCCCCAGAGAGCAGAGCCAGGAACAATGGGCAGATGATACAAAGAATGTATATTTGGGTTGGATGTTGGGAAAAGCCTCCCAATAATTAGAGCTATCCAAAAGGAGAAAGGCAGTAATGGATTCCCTCTCCATGAAAGTCTCTAAGTGGAGACTGGATGACTATTTATCTGGAAAACAGAGTCAGAATTCTCTTTTTTTAGGTCAGGGTTAAACAAGATGGTTCTTAGATTAGAAATCTAGAGTTTGAAGGGATCTCAGAGGATCATCTGGTTCAACTCTAATTTTACAGATGATAAATTCAAGGTCCATGGAAATTAAGTGACTTGCTCAAGGTCACATAGTTAGTTAGGTGGCACAGCAGATAGAGTGCTTGTTCTGGGGTGAGGGTGGTCAGGAAAACTCATCTTCCTGAGTTCAAATCTGGTCTTGGACACTTACTAGCTGTGTGATCCCAGGCAAGCCTCAGTTACCTTATCTGTACAATGATTTGGAGAAGGAACTGATCAACCCCTTTAGTACTTTTGCCCAGAAAACCCCAAATGGGGTCACAAAGAGTCAGACAGGACAGAATAACATCTCAAGGTCACACAGACAAGCACAGGAGGCAGGATATGAACTCTGAGCCCTCTCATTTCAGAGTCAGTGCTCTTTCCCTTATATCACACTTGCCTCCCACCCCTGACATTCTGTGATGCTGAGACTCTGGGGGTGGCACAGGAGCAGTCTTTCCAGTACCCACATGGATTGACAATTCAATGCCTTAGGAAACCCCAAACCTTGTGTAACAATACAAGGTCACAGCTATTCTGCTTTCCCACCCTAGCCAAGTGCTATTCTGCTTTCCCACCCTAGCCAAGTGAGAAGTTCCCACCCAACTTGGACAATTGAATTAGGAGAGAACAAAACAAACTTCTACCCCTTTCCCCCTTGTGACCCTTCCCTTCCTCCTCAAGCTCTGGCCCATTTGTGTTATATTTTGGGGTGGCTGTCTTTTTTTTAAATCTTTTGAACAAAACAACCCATAAAGTTAATGTATCCCTGGTTAACAACAATAGGATCTTTGGGAATTGGAGGGCCTTTTATATGTTTCTTTTTTCTTATTAGCTTTTCGAATGCACCTCAGCTCCCAGCCTAAATAACTCCCAGCTTGCTGTAAAATAAATTTATTGGCTGATTAGGGCTTTAATAGGTTTGACTGAAGTAGAAGTCACTGTGCTTCTCTGTTTTTGACTTGTGACTTCCCCCAAATTAGCTCAAGGACTGAAGGAAAAAAAAAACTTGGGAGGAGGAAGAATAGGCAGGAGAAGAGAAAGCAGAAGATTGGAAACTGAATAAAAGAGAGAGAAAGCTCGAGCCCTGTAATTAGTTCCAGAAATCGACCCCCAAAGAGCTCTTTCCGGGGGCCATCATCCAGTAGTGGCGATGTGATCTTTCCTAAGCAGTCATTTGAGGACCTTAAAGTAAATTAGGAGAAGAGCTTTCAATAACCCTAATTAAACACAAGACAATTACCCAGACAAGGAGCCCTTAATCCCTGGGAATTAGAGAGAATGGCCCCAAATCAAAACCCAATCAACTGAACTGACCTTGGAGCTCCCTCTCTGACATATCCTCCACCTTGGCTCAAGCCCTGACTCCCATTTCCCTAATAATAGAAAGTCACCTTCATCTAAGCAGGCTTTGTGGTCTTCACAGGGCTCACTTCACAATAATCCTATAAGGTATGTGCTACACCTGTTATCTCTATTTTGTTGTTTGGTCTTTTTTTTTTCAGTCATGTCTGACTCTTTGTGACCCCATTTGGAGTTTTCTTGGCAAAGATCTGGGAGTGGTTGGGCATTTCCTTCTCTAGCTCCTTTCACAGAGGAAGAAACTTAAGCAAAGTTGCGTGACTTGCCCAGGGTCACACAGCTAGTAAGTATCTGAAGTCACATTTGAACTCATGAAGATGAGTTTTTTCTGATTCCAGGCATGGTGCTCTATATCCACTGGGCCACCTTAGCTGCTCCTTATTTCTAATTTACAGATGAGGAAACTGCGGTCTTTGAGTTATTTGTATAAATTTTGTGGCAGAAGTGAGAGTGAAATCCAAGCAGCTGAATTCTAATTCCAAGTCTAGTGTTTTCCCACCCTACCCTACCTCCTCTTATTCCTTCTAACTGCCAGATAGGCTAATCAGATTGAGAGCTAGAATTTATCAATCCATCTATCCATCTATCCATCCATCCATCAATTTTCTTTCTTTCTTTCTTTCTTTCTTTCTTTCTTTCTTTCTTTCTTTCTTTCTTTCTTTCTTTCTTTCTTTCTTTCT
>NC_058131.1:663077842-663089965 GCF_016433145.1 Gracilinanus agilis | reverse complement strand
CCTTCCTTCCTTCCTTCCTTCCTTCCTTCCTTCCTTCCTTCTTTCTTTTTTCCTCCCTTCCTTCTTTCTTTCTTTCCATCTGTCTATCTGTGCATCCATCCATCCATCCATCTCTCTCTCTCTCTCTCTCTCTCTCTCTCTCTCTCTCTTTCATCTTTACCTTCTGACTTTTAATTAATATATGGTTCCAAAGCAGAAGAATGATAAGGACTAGGCAACTGGAGTTAAGTGACTTGCCCAAGGTCACATAACTAGTAAATATCTGAGGCCACATTTGAACCCAGGGCCTCTGGTCTCTAGTCCTGGTTCTCAATTCACTGAGCCACTTAGCTACCACATGAGAACTAGAATTTAAAGGCCAAATAGGCTAACCACCTTAATTGTATAAATGAATGATCTGGAATCCAGATAGAATCATCATCATAAATCTCGACCTGGAAGGGGTCTCAGAGGCCATCTACTTAAGTCCATGCCCTTTATTTTCAGATGAGGAAAATGAAGCCTGGACAGCTTGTGACCTGCCCTTTCTTTCCTTGGTCGTTAATGATGAAGTAAACATTTGAACCCAGACCCGCTAATTCCAAATCCAGCATGCTTTCTCCTGCACCAGGCTGCCTTGCCTTGCCTTGAGGTTTTTGAAGATGAAAGAGGGAACTTAAGCCTTATTTTATAAAAATAAGCTGCCATTCAATTAGCCAAACCGTTGCCAATATAATACCCTCTGACAGGTCTTCTGGAGCTATTTAGGTCACTTCCCCCAAAGCCCCTGCTCAGGGGTTTTAGACTCAACCGCTTGCCTCGCAGCTCCCCTTTCCTCCCAAGCACCCACTCCGAAGGGCTTCCTTGGGAACAAGAGGACTCCGGGAGCCTCAGCTGGGTCTCAGTGCTGGTCACTAGCCTACGCAGACGGCGACTCCCTCCCCTCTGGAGCCAGAAAGTACCAACTTGTGACCCCTTCTCCAGGCAGGGGGAGGCCAGCTATGTTCAGTCTGGCAACTGAAAATGATAAAGAGAGCTATCAAACAGAATTAGGGGAGCAGTTCCTTCCTGTTCTGTTTAGCTTGGTAATTCAATCGAAGCCAGACCAGAGGCCTGGCCGGGGAGAAGAGCTTTCTAAAATCTAATGAAGGCTTTACTCCGCCTGACCAGCATGCAAACATTAACATGTCAGCTTCCTTCATGCAGAGGGATGGGAGGGCAGATTGCACATGACGGGGGCAGTTTTATTAATGGACTTGAACTCTGGGACTTAGGCAGTGAGGACACCCTCCCAAATAGGCACAGTAGTCCATTTTCACAATTACCTC
Organism: Gracilinanus agilis; assembly: GCF_016433145.1. Taxonomy (NCBI): domain Eukaryota; kingdom Metazoa; phylum Chordata; class Mammalia; order Didelphimorphia; family Didelphidae; genus Gracilinanus; species Gracilinanus agilis. The sequence continues at coordinate 663,088,658 of NC_058131.1, read as the reverse complement.
TGGGCCCCCTCCACTCTTCCCCACTCCCTTCACCCTGCTATGTTGCTTCCACCACTTAATAGGATTTGGTTTTCTTTGCCCAGCAAGGGAGGAAGGATTTATTCAATATAGTTGGCAGGTTTGGGGAGGAACATAAAACCAGCTTCAGAGATCTCTCTGTAGAGAAAGTTTTAACAGTTTATTTACAAGTTCTCTCTCTCTCTCTCTCTCTCTCTCTCTCTCTCTCTCTCTCTCTCTCTCTCTCCTTTCCCTTCCTTCCTCTGTTTGTCTCTCTCTGTCTCTATTTCTCTCATTCAGTTTATTTATAAGTTCTGTTTCTCTCTCTCTCCTTCCCTCTCCCTCTCTCCTTTTCTCTGTGTTTCTCTCTTCATCTCTCTCATTTTCTGTCTCACTTTATCTCCCTTTCTCTTTCTGCCTGTCTCTCTCTCTCTGACCCCCTCTTCTCTCTTCCTGTTACTGTCTGTCTCTCTGTCTCTATTTCTCTCATTCATATTTTTAAGTTCTCTTTCTCTTTCTCCCTCTCTCTCTGTGTCTCTCCCTCTCTCCCCCTCCCTCCCTCTCTCTGTCTCTCTCACACACCTTTTATCTCTCTCTGTTGCTTTCTCCTACCTCTTCTCTCTGTCTGACTGTCTCTCATCTCTTGTCTCTATCTCTCTCCATCTCTCCCACTCTATTTTCTTCCTTTGTGTGTATCTCCCTCTCTACTTTTCTCTCTCTCTCTTCCCTCCCCACTGTGTCTCTGTGTCTCTCCTCTCTCTATATCTGTTTATCTGAATCTCCCTCTCTGGTTTTTAAATTTATTTTCTTAATTAATTTTTGTAATATTAACTCTAAGGGCCATGAGCTGCAATGAATTTAGGATCAGAGAACCTGGGTTCAGTATTCCAACTTTGCTGTGTGACCTTGGCCAGGTCACTTACTCTTGGACTCAGTTCCTCATCTGCCAAAAGACTAATTGGTCTCTAAATTCCTTCTCGGATTTAAATTTATGATACTATAATATTTGGGGCATGTGGGAGAAGCTGCTTTGATATTCCTAGACAAGTCAGCTCATAGGAGAGGCATCCTGAGTAGGCCAGGTGTGAGAGATAAAGTTGATAAAAACCAAAAGTCAAAACAAATTCCCACCATTTAATGTTCTCACCTGTTCTGAAATCTTCTTCTTCTGGAGACACTAAAGAATAATTTGGGAGGTCTAGTAGGCTTCCAATGTTGTCATTCTCAAGAGACTGGGGACCATGTCAAGTGTTCTTTATTTCTTTAAATATTGCTTTATGGATCTATCAACTACAATAAAATCTTAAAAAACAAAACAAATAAAAAAAACAAAAACAAAAACCTCTTATACATTCCATCTTGGAATCAACAATAAATGTTGGTTCCAAAGCAGAAGAGTGGTAAGGGCTAAGCAATGGGGGTTAAGTGACTTGCCCAAGGTCATACAGCTAGAAAGTGTCTGAAGCTAGATTTGAACCCAGGAATCTTGTCTCCAGGCCTGGCTTTCTCTCCACTAAACTACCTAGTTACCCTTAAACTTTTTTTTACTTAAAATTTCTCCTTTATTATTATGGGCTTGATAAGCATTAACATACATGAACATTTTTACATTCAAAGAACAAGAAAAGGAGGACCCTATGTGAAATTGTGAATCTTCATTACATACTGTTTTTAAAACATACTTACACACATATTTCATATTTAACCTGATAATTCCAACACTACATTGCTTGTCTGCCTAAATCTTTTTTTTTTTCAAATTATTAAGCCTTTTTTTCTTCTTTCCATCTTTCCCTTTCTGGAAAAAAAAGAAAAAAGGAAAACAAGTTTTCACAGTCAAGTAAAACAGATTTCCATATTGGCCCTGTTGGAAAATGTGTCTCGTTCCCCATGTTTTATCTTAGCCTTTCTTGAATCTCAAAGACTTGGAGAATGTTAGAGCGAGAAGGCAACTTAGAGATTATTTAGTTCGATGCTTATATTTGACATTCTTTTCTATCCCCTTCATGACTTCCCAGTCTTTAGTTCTCCTCTCTTGGCCTACATGCATCCAGATTGCTTCTCTGTTGATGACAGATGAGTCCCTTCTTAACTAAGTTTACTATTGACCGATTCTTGGAATTTAGCTCTGTGACTCTCTTTTCTACTAGAAGGAGAAATTTGTCCTCTTTCCTACAGAGAGCCTTCCCTCTCCTGGTGGGTGTGAATAATGATTTTGAATACATGTGCTACAGACTTCATTTATTCATTTTATTGAAAGGGTTTTGGAGCTTATATCAAAGATGAAAGTTATTTTCAAACAGCCCTATCTCATTGAGAAAACTCACACCTTGTCTGTATATGGTGAGGACCCACAAGGTCCCAAGAAGTCTGCTTTTAGCTTCTCCTTGATTTTATATGAGTCACTTTACCTCATGATGGTCCTTTATTTTTCCATATGTAGAATGGAGATCTTTTTAATGTGCTCTTAGAATAAGTAATCATTAGGATGGAAGTCAAGACCAATCCCAGGTAGATAAATAAATATATTTTTATATTTGGAGTTATGAATACTGAGGTTCAAAACCCAACCCTAATACTAGCGGGATGACCTTTGATAATTCATTTCACCTCCATAGGCCTCAGTTTCCACAACTGTGAAATAAATGGGTTGTTCTAGATGGCCTTTGAGGTCTATCTCTTCCAGCTTTAAATCTATGTTCTTATGTTCCCATGAATCAACTACTTTATTTTCAAGGTCTGTTCCCTCATCTAAAAAGTAGGATTCAACCAGGTCATCTCCAAAGTCTCTTCCAAACTGACTTCTTTGTGATGGATGACAATAGTATCTGCCACTATCATGATTCTTCCTTTCTCTTTCAGGCCTCAGAACCTCAGATCCCTGCACACGTCCCACCTGAGGAGCCTAGGAAGAAAAGACTTCTTTCTCTGGATACATTCAGAGGGTAAAACTCTTCTTCCCTTTGAGAACTTTGGAAATGAGAATAAGAGGGTTAGTAACTGGGGCTGGGAAGGTGTTACTTGTACTAGAATCAATGGCACCTCTTGAATTGGAGTTCTTTGATTTTAATCAGCTGAAGCATTTAGCATCCTGAATGTTGGAAGGTTGTGAGAAGATTCTGGCGGGCTTTAGATGGCACATACTCTCAGAAAGAACTCTTGTGATAAAACCACTGTAGAAAATATATTCTAAGAAATGGAAAATGTTTTATCTTCTGGGGACAATAGGAATATGGGAAGTCAGGTTGCATTTTAGATGGTGAGATTGCTTGCTATGTGACATGACCAAATTATCCTACCCCATGTCATCAATATATCCTTTGCCTTTTGACTTCTGTTTTGTTGCTCTCCTTGGATATTGAGGTATACAATGATTAGCACAAAAGGAAAATAAATGCCAAGGTAGCTTTTGGTTTTTTTCTTACTCCCTATTATTAAAGAATTTCAGAACTGGAAGGTTCCTTAAAAGTCATTTGTCTGGGAAACTATGAGGCTTAGTGGATAGAGAGCCAGATCTAGAGAGGGGAGGTTCTGGGTTCAAATGTGGCCTCAGATACTTCCTAGCTCTGTAACCCTGGGCAAGGCACAAATTGCCTAGCCCTTACTGATCTTCTTGGAACTTATACTTAGTATCTATTCTAAAAAAGAAGATAAGGGCTTTTTTTAAGGCATCTAGTCCAAGCCGCTTAATTTACAGATGACTAAACTGAGATGACATGAAGCTGGAAAGGACATTGAGCATGACTGATGACAGATATGGGTTCCAAGAAGATCTTTAAAGGCCAGAATGCTAGGACAAATCTAAGAAGATGAAACTTAATAAAGAGAAATGTAAAGTTCTGCATAGGGTCTAAGAAACCAATGGAAGAAGTATCGGATTTTTTTTAAAAGTGTGGTTAGAAAATAATACTTAAGAAAAAAGATTTGGAATTTTTTAATGACCTATAAGCTTAATATGATAACAAAGTGTTATGGCAGCCAAACAATGCTAACTCTGTTGTTAAACTGAATTAATAGGGACACTATAACAAGAATGGAGACGTTGAGAGTCTCATTTTAATCTACCTCAGTCAGATAATATATGTAATATTATTGTGCTCATTTGTGGATGCCTCATTTTCGGACATAAGATGACAAAACAAAGTTCCTCCAAAGAAAGGCAGTCAGGATGATGAGAGGATTGAAGACTATACCATATAAAGATTAGTTAAAGGAAGTGAGAATATTTAATCCGAGTTGCCTGATTCTGAACATTTTTCCTGATTGTCATCCGTGCCTGGAATGCTCTGCCTTACTCATCATCACCTCCTGACTTTCCAGGCTTCCTCAGCTAAAGTCCCATCTTCTGCAAGAAGACTTTCAGTTCTTCTTAATGCTAGTGCCTTTCCTCTAAGATTATCCCCAATTTATCATGCATATAGTTTATTTATATAGAGATGCTTTCATATTGTCTCCCCCATTAGACTGTGACCTTCTTGAAAGCTAGGACTTTTTTTCTTTTCTTTGTATAAAAAGCACTTAGCACAATGCTTAGCACATAGTAAGTATTTAATCGATGCTAGCTCACTGACAGAAGGAAAGATGTGAATGGAAAGGAGCAATGTGAGGTAATTACAAAGAGGCAGATTTGGATTCTGTTTGAGGAAAATCTCCCTAACAATTAGGGGACATCTAGGGAGGTTTCAGGATTTCCTCTCACTTGGTCTTTAAGCAGAAGTTGGGTTGCCATTTGTTGGGTAGCAGGACATAGTGCCCAATTCTGAGATTCTGAGACTCTGAGGTGAACCGACTTGTCCAAATAGAAAGGACACGTTTACACAGTAGAAGAGCCAGGTTTGGAAGCCAGGTTTCCTTATTCCATATTTGAGGGTTTCCCCCCTAAATGGGGGTGTTTCTTTCCTTCTCTTCACTGTGCCTTAATATGTGGAAATACTTTCTGAAATTTTGAAGTATGTGTCTTACTTTGGGAAAAGCACCACCTCCCTGAAAGGGCTGGAGTTTGCAAATGGCTGTAGCCAAGATGTCAGCTTTTGTAACTCAACAAGAACTGAAGTCCACTTTGCCCTTTTCAAGGCACCCTGGGCTGGGTCTGCTTCCACATAAATGCTTCCACCCAGTGGTGGATGGGGTAACTACGGCATCACCACCATCTAGTACTTTGGCTGTTCCTGTTTAATCATAGTCATCACTGCTTGCCTCTGTATAGTGTTTTTCCATCTGGGATCCCCTTTGAAGGACCCAAGACTAATCACAAACTTGAGCAACAAGGGACAGGGGTTTCCTCTTGGGGGACGTGGGATGTATATTGGAACATTTCCTCCCTTAAGAGTGGTTACCTGGCCTTTCCAGCTGTGGCAAAGTTAGAATAGGATGAATTGGGGGTGGTGTGTGGAGGTTGAGCAGTCTATTATGTGTCCTGTTTGAGTGTCTTATTCTCTGCCTTTACAACCACATGTATTTCCATTTTTTATTATTACCCTCAACAAGCATGAACACCAACATTCCTCATATGAGGAAGAGAAAAAGAGAATTGTATGTGACACCAGGAGTCTCTAGAACTTACGACTTACTTTTAAAAATACAGAGAAAAGGGGAATCTAGGTGGCTCAATGGATGGAGTTCAAATGAAGTCCTGAGTTCAAATTTGACCACAGACACTCCCTAGATGTGTAACCTTGGGCAAGTCACTTAAACCCCATTGCCTAGCTCTTATTGTTCTTCTGCCTTGGAATCAATTGATTCCAAGACAGAAGATAAAGACTTAAAAAAATATAGAAAGATAGGTATGGAGGGAGGTGGTAGATAGATAGGTATGCAGATAGTTATGTAGGTAGATGGATATATGGACAGGTAGATAGATATATAAGCAAATAGATATGTAGGTAGATAGAGAAGTAGTTATGTAGGTAGGTAGCTAGCAATGTAAGTGTATGGATAGATATGTAGGTAGGTAGAGAGATACGTAGATATGTAAGTAGATAGACTGATAGATAAATAGTTTTGTATGTATGTATATATGTACGCAGGTGGATTGTTCTGCTCTGCTTGTCTGGGTCCCATTTTGAACTTCTGCCCATTGCTCCTAGGCTTGCCAGCAGAATGAGTTTATTCTCTCTTCCACATTATCAAAGTCTTCTCTTCTCTGGGTCTGCACATCCTTGTTTCTTTCAGTAGCCCAATCTGCAGACCCTTCACCCCTCTGACCACCCTGATCTGGATAATGTCCACTTGGTCACTCTTCTTCCTAAAAATGCCCAGAATTCCACACAGCACTTCAGATGTGGTTTGGCCAGGACAGCCTTTAGGGGAGTCATCATTTCTCTAGGCTTGGATACCATCTATCTCTTAATGCAGTTCAAGGCTGAGTTAGGCTCTGATTGCTTTCTTATTTGGAAGAAGGACCCCTTCGGACGCCAGATCTTTGACCTCCTGTTTGTTCTCCAGTCACATCTGTCATGGCCCAGAGACCCCAATGATCACCTGGGTCTAAGACCCTTATTTTCTCAGTGTTAGTGCTTCTTATCTGAGTCCAGAGGGGGAGCCGGCAGGGAGGAGAGTCGGGGTAGGAACAGGGTTGCTGGTCCCCTGCCCCCCCCCCCCCAGTCCCTCATAGCCTCCTGGGCAGTCCAGACCTTAAACATTCTAAGAGTCAACTTGCCTTAATGAAAAGACAGAGGGGTCATGAGTTGGTTAGGAGGCAATTTACTTGTGTCCTGCAGGCTTGTTGGGTCAGTGGGGAGAAGGGGCTGTTTGGGGATGGGAACAATGAGCTTTTATTGGTAACAAAAGGGAATGTAAATGAACTTGCTGCAGCCCACAACCACAGCAAGCTATAATTAGGTTGGGGGCTGAGGAGGAGGAGAGCTTTGAAGAGCCAGCACCCATCAGCCAGCCCTGGGCTGAGAGCATCACCTCTTCAGCCCACAGGCTGAGACTGTAGCCTCCTCATTCGGATCTATTCCCAAATTATCATGGCCCCAGAACAATACAAAATATCCCTGAATATTGGCATATTTCCCCCACTCTTCGAGGAAGAATAGAAGAACTGGCAGTTAGGTAATAAAGTGGCTCGAGGGCAGGAATCAGGACGACCTGAGTTCAAACTGAAGCTCAGATTCTTACTAGTTGTGTGATCCTGGGCAAGTCATTTAAGCTCTGTCCATCTTGGTTTCTTCAGCTGTAAAGTGAGGATAATAATAGTAACTACCTCACTTTTATTCTAAGGATTAAAAGTGATAATAATTGTAAAGTGCTTAGCACAGTGCGTAGTACATAAATACTATACATATGTACATGTATATGGTGTTATTGTTCTTGTATTTACAAGAAAAAATAAATTTATTGTATTTATGTAAATACAATTTATGTAAATACAAGAAAACTGCATTTTTATTAATGAGAGTTATTCTACTTTCAAATATATTGCTCGAACTTCCAAGGCATCATGGTATAAGGGACAGTTTAGATTTAGAGGTTTGAACTTGGAGTCATGGGGTTTGAGTTCAAAATCAGCTCTGTCACTTATAATCTTGGCAACTTGGACATGTCACGTTAGCTTTTAAAAAATTTAAAAAAAAACCCTTTTCTTCCATCTTGAATCAATACTGGGTATTGGTTCCAAGGCAGAAGAGGAGTAAGGGCTAGCCAATGACGGTTAAGTGACTTGTCCAGGGTCACACGGCTAGGAAGTGTCTGTGGCCGGATTCAAACTCAGCTTTAATTGGTTTTGATCTTTTCAGATGTAAAATAATTTGGACTAGATGACATCTGAGGTCCCCTTCTAACCATAGGGGTGCTGTCCTGTGATCTTTTATTATTTCATTATGTGAAGGAGTAAAATGACCTCTACGGTCCATTCTAGCTCTAAATTTCTATACCAAGACCTCATGTGACTCTGACTGTGAGTCCAGGAATCTTCCTATCAACTCCACCATGTTACAAATGCCTTATTCTGGCCTCAAGTTGGGTGAAAGAGGAGGACAGCCTTTGTCACCTTTTCAGATAAAGAATAGCCCAACGAGTCAGCTAGGTGGCTCAGTGGCTCAGAGACAGGGAGGTCCAGGGTTCAAATCTGGTCTCAAGCACTTTCTGAGTGTGACCCTGGGCAAGTCACTCAACCCCCATTGCCTAGCCCTTACTGCTCTTCTGCCTAAGATGGAAGGTAAGGGTTAAAAAAAATAGCCCCAAATGGCTGGTGGTTTGATTCTCTAAGTTGCTACCAGGATGCTGAGGGCCAGGAGTCTGGCCAGCATGGCTCCTGCACTGTGCCCATGTGCCTACAACCAGAGCCTCTTCTAGGCTCATTCTCATTCTCCTGCCTATCATCAACATTCTAACAGCCCTGAGCCTTTCCCTGGGGAGAGTGGCCATGCCGGGCTAGAATGCTCAGTCCTGTCCTGACCACGGGCCATCCTCAGCAGGGCTTGCCCTTTCCAGTTGAGGACGGGAGGCTGGTGGAGGGTTGGCCATTGATTCTCACTTAATTAATGTCTGGATTCTCCTGCTTAGGCAGAATTCGCTGTGACCTACATCTGAATAATTGTGGACGGGTGGAATCATTTATCCATGAGCTCATCATTGCATAATAAACCTATTAAAGTTGATCCATTCAAGTCCCAGAAGAATCCCAAAGAAAAGGGAGGCAGCAATAGGAACTGTTTTCTCTCCTTATGAATGACCAGGAAGTTTGAGCTCAGCTAGAGCCGGGAGTGCAGCATGAAGCTGACCCTGGGAGGGAGGATGCCAAAGTCCAGGTGGGGTTGGGGTGGGTGACCCGCTTCTCCCTCCCCTGTTCTCCCTGTGGCTCCGAGACTTGGCCCACTTTTTGGGCTGGACCATGGCAGCGGAGATTCTTCTGCCTTGTTTTTGTTTTTGACTTTTCCTCTCTCTTTTACCTCTTACTAATAATTAGTTAGCAAGTCCTTTCAGAAGCCTGCTAAATTGATGTTCCTTAACCTCAGATCAGAACACATCCACCTCATCCTCTTCATATGCTCAAGAACTAACTTTGGCTCCCCATTACCTCTAGCCTGTAACACAAAATTTTTGAGGCTTAGCATTTAGCCTTCCATAGTCTGGCTCCTATACACCTTTCCAATGTTATTTTCCTTTAGGAGCTCTAATTTCCAGGCCAACTGACCTCCTTGCTCTTTGTATGTGAATTCCAGCTTCCATGTCCACTTCCTTTCTGGAATGCCCTCCCTCTTCACTCCTAACTCTTAGAATCCCTAGTTTCCTTTAAAGCCCAGCTCGGGTACCGTCTTGCACATGAAGCCTTTCTTGAACCTCCTGGTTATTAGCAGCAACATCTGACTCTTGAACCCTTCTGTCCTGGCCTAATAAGACTTCTTGAAATGACTCCCTCTCCTTTGTATATTTCCTGAATTTACTGACTCCTATATTGTCTTTGTATCATGAATTCCTAGCATAGTCCCTGGCATATAGTAGACCCTTAATGTATACTTGCTGATAGATTGATAGATAAGCTCTCAGGCGACTTCCAACTTTAAAGACTATAATTTTGGGAGCAGTTGGGTGGCTCAGTGGATAGAGAGCTAGACCTGGGGACAGGAGGTCCTAGGTTCAAATCTGGCCTTAGACACCTCCTGGCTATGTGACCTTGGCCAAGTCACTTGACCTCCATAGCCTAGCTCTTACTGTTTTTCTACCTTGAAACCAATACTTACTATTGATTCTAAGATGGAAGGAAAATGTTAAAAAAAAAAAAAAAGACTGTAACTCTATGGACTTCAGAATTCATCCAGTCCAGCCCTGGGGGGGAAATCCCTCTACAACATCCTGGACAAAGGAAGAAAAATTCATTGGAAGAGAGGAAAGCAACATAGCTTAGTCACAGGAGCCATGGATCCAGAGTCAGAGAACTCTGTCTTGGGCTATTTAACCAACATAATGTTGGGCAGGCCACTTTTTTATTTTGAGACCTTGGTTTCTTTATCTGTAAAAAAAAAATTAATCTGTTAAAAAAGATGTGTTATGAGACTAGCTGATTCCCAAGGACCTTTCTTTCTCTAAAAACAAGGAGAGGTTTTTTTCTTCTTTATTTTTGTTGGTTTCCAGTAAACCCCCATTCATTTAAAAAACAAAACAAAGCATTATTTGAACTAAAAATCAAATAAAATAAGCATTTCCATATACATACTAGAACCAAAAAGTAGATTTGTACATGAAACTGAATCTTATTATGTACAGCTTACTTTTCTTTTTATGTATATAATAAATTCAGCTTGTAACTTTCAAGACTGTCTTGCTTATCTATGTTTCTTTCTGGCCTCCTTCTGTTTTCTTATGTGCATTAAAAAAAAAAAAACAACTGCTTCCATTTCTCCCTTTTCTTTTTCTTTTGGCAACCTCAACCCTAGACTTCCTGCTCATCTCTCCCACTCCCCAGTTGTTATTGTTTTTTTTTTTTTAAAGACAAAAGAAAATCTAAACCCAATATAAGAAATATGCCTAGTCAAGCAAAGCAAGTCTGATATTGGCCTGATCTGAAATGACTTACACTCTTTTTAATATGAATGGTGAAAAATGGCTAGAATTTACCATGTATTTTATATAAAAAAAATAAAATAAAGAATGAATTTAAGTAGAATAATATTGATTAAAAAAAACAAAACCTTACCTTCTGTCTTATTTTCAATTCTAACTCTATACACTATGCCACCTAACTTTCCTAATTTTTTGGTAAAAAACAAAAAAAACAAACAATTCTTTCCTTCTTTCCTTCTTTCTTTCCTTCCTTCCTTCTTTCTTTCCTTCTTTCCTTCCTTCTTCCTTTCTCTTTCTTTCTTTCTTTCTTTCT
>NC_058131.1:663000082-663077479 GCF_016433145.1 Gracilinanus agilis | reverse complement strand
CATGTAGTTTATGTGCTGCCAAAGCAAGCACTGTTTGTTACATGTAGAAACAATTTTTGACAACCATTTTCTGACATTTCAGAATTCAGATTTTTCTCCCTCCCTTCTTCCCCTTACTCCCCAAGGCAGTAAGTAGTCTGAAACAGGTTATACCAGTGCTTTCATGCAATACATATTTCCACATTGCTGGTGTCTTGATAGGAGACACATATCGCACATATGATAGGAATCTTATGAAGGAAATATAGTGGAAAATGGCATTCTTTGCTATCTGCACTCAGACTTCAATTTCTTTGACCGAAGAGCATTTTTCATCCTGTGTCTTTTATGGATATCTTGGAGACTTGCTTTGCTGATGATCGTTTAGTCCAGTGATTCCCAAAGTGTGCACTACCACCCCCTGGTGGGTGCTGCAGCGATCCAGGGAGGCGGTGATGGCCACCCTTTTTTTGTATTACATTCTATTCTGAGTTCAATAAATAGTTTCATAATTTCCAGGGGGCTCAGTAATATTTTTTCTGGAAAGGGGGCGGTAGGCCAAAAAAGTTTGTGAACCACTGGTTTAGTCCTTCCCGGTTGATCATCGTGTACCATTTCTATTACTGTATACAGTGTTCTAGTTTTGATATGGTTTTTAATGAAATATTATCTGATTCCCCTTTGACAAGATTGTCCTATGCTTTAAGCTTATGCATATTCCAAGATGGCAATCCTTGTATTCTGAGAAGGACCACTCCACTTTAGGACAACTCTTATTGTTGGGTTGTTAGTTTTTAAAAAAATTGAGCTGAAATCTGCTTCTGCAGTTTTCATCCACTGCTTCTAATTTGATCTTCTGGGACTAAATAGAACAGATATAATTCATCTTCCAAGATAGCCCTCCCAAAATTTGAAGACAGCTGTCACGTGCCCCTTAAGCCTTCTCTGTTCTAAACATCCCCACTTTCTACTCTTTGGCCCCTTCTAGCAGTAAAAGTCTAGGCTTCTGTTATTGACCCTTTCACCCTATGATGGATGATAGCTCAAAGCAGAGTAGCAAGAGCCCTGGGCTTTGAATCAGGTCTGAGTTTAATCCTAGGCATTGGGCCACTTAAGTTATGAGTGACCTTAGACAAGGCACTTCCACTGTCTGAGCTTTCCCCTTACCTTCTTTCTTGGAGTCAATACTGTGTATTGGTTCCAAGGCAAAAGAGTGATAAGGGCTAGGTAATGGGGGTTAAGTGACTTGCCCAGGGTCACCCAGGTAGGAAGTTTCTGAGACCAGATTTGAACCTCAGATCTTTCATCTCTACACCTGGCTCTGAGTTTGACTTTTCTATAAAGTGTAGAGTTGGACTAGGTGACTTCTCAGCCTCCTTTCTGCTCTGAATCCATGATTCTGTTGTCTTCTCTCCCCCTTCCCTCTGCCCTCAAGTAGAATGGGAGTTTGATAAGGAAAGGGACTTTTTTTTTCTTTGTTTCCCAGGAGCCTAACACGTTGTCTGGTACAGAGATGACACTTAGTAAATGTTTGTTGACATGAATTGAATAGACCTGTATTGGATACATCCTTTCCATTTCCATGGCTACCATTGTAGTATAGGCACTAGTCCTCACCAGTCTAGACCATTAGAACTATTTCCTAATGGATCTTCCCATCTCTGCTCTATCTCTGTCCTTCACAACACTGAGAAATTAAGTATTTTTTGGGAAAAATGTCTAATCATGCCACACATCTATCTTATGTCCCTTCTTCTAGTTCATACCATTACTACTTCTTACCTGAGTCCTCTACAATAGATTTCAGATGTTCTTGTCTCAAGGCTTTCTCCTTCCACACAGCTATCAAATTGATATTCCTAAATTATTTTCGTAGGGGCTGCTAAGTGATTCAGTGGTTACAGTGTCAGACCTGGAGTCAGAAAGACTCCTCTTCTTGAGTTTAAATCTAGCCTTAGACATTTCCTATTTTTGTGATCCTGGGCAAGTCACTTAACCTGTTCATCTCATTTTCCTCATCTGTAAAGTGAGTTGGAGAAGGAAATGGAAAACATTCCAGTATCTTTGCCAAGAAAATCCCAAATGGGGTCATGAAGAATTGGATGTGACTAAAAAGTCAATGAACAATTATAAAATAATATCTCATTTGACTTGCATGATGTCCCTGGAATATAGATGCTATTATTATCTGCATCTTATATTTATTCTCTCAATTTTACACTGAGGTTGAGCTCATGGCTGCATAACTTAGTGTCTAAGGCATGATTGGAACTCAGGTCTTTCTGACTCCAGGACTAGGATTCTAACCACTAAACAACATTGCTGCCTTTAGGGTCTGTCTTGATCTTCCCACTTACTAATATCCTACCCTTAAAATTACTTTGTATGTGTTTTGTATTTACTTAATTATGTACATGTTTCCCCCCTCTCCCTCTTCCCCCCAAGAGAATATAAGTTCCCTGAGGACAGGGACTTGTTTTTGTCTTTGTGTCTCCAACACTCTAGTGCAACACCTGGCACCCAGTAGGTATTTAATAAACATTTGTTGGAGGATGAATGATAACCCTGTAGTGGTTCCCTATTGCCTCCCAATTAAAAGCCTGGCATCCACAACCCTCTATAAAACCTTCCCAGACTTATTTCTCTTGATTCTTTTCCATATCATTTCCATCCTTGCCAGACAACTCCTTTATGGCCTTTATACGTGTCTTGTGCCATTTTGATTTATTACTTTTGCTCATATTATTCCTTATGCCTGAGATTTCCTCCTTCTCATTTTCTCCCTCCTTTGCTGTCGCTTGAAATACAATTCATCCCTAAGATCAGGCAAAATGTCAAATCTACCATGAAGGCTTTCCCTGTCATAGGAGTTAGTAACTGTCTTTTGTCTCAGAATTTCATGCAGCTTTTTGTATTTCTTGTATGTATTTATAATTTAAAAAAAATAGTAGCAGGGATAGCTGGGTAGCATGGTGGATAGAGTCAGACCTGGAGTCAGGAGGATCTGGTTTACATCTAGTCTCAGATACTTCCTAGCAGTATGACTCTGGGCCAGTCTCTTATCCGCCATTTGCCTAGCCTTTGTCCTTCTGTCCTGGAGTTGTGACTAAGACAGAAAGTAAGGGTTTAAAAAAATAATAGCAATTTGCAAATAACAATAGCTAACATTTATATCATGCTTATTACATGCTAGGTACTGTGTTAAATGCTTTACTTTATTTTATTTTTTTTATTATTTTAGTTGATTCTCTGGGGAAGTAGGTGCTATTATTATCCTTGTTTTACAGACGAGGACAATGGGTTAAGTGCCCAGGATTGCACAGCTAAGAAGTGTCTGAGGCCAGATTTGAATCCAGGTCGTCCCAATGCCAGGTGTGGTTGTCTACCCATTGAGCCACCTAGCTGCCCCACTAGTGGTCTTTTTTAAATCATTTTGAGTATCTTCAGGGCCTTGATGTAGTAAATTGTCTATTTGGGCTTTCTCCATACTGGATTCAGAAGCAGCTAACCTCCCTTTCCAGTTGTAGATATTCTAGAGGAGGCGTTTTACAAGTCTAGTCAAGAAGCATTTATTAGGTTCTTCCTCTTGCCAGACACTATTCTAAGTGCAGGAAATTTAAATCAAAGGCTACCAGCACAAGCAAAAAGAAAGACAAGCCCTGACCTCAAGGAGCTCAGATTCTATGGAGGGGAGACAACACATAAATGAATATGAAAAAGAGTGGGAGCAGGGAGGAGATTCTCACCCAAAGGCATAAAGGATGGCTGACTTGGATCTTTTTTCCAAAGTGGAGGTTGGGGAAAGAGCATATTAATGGGAGAATGGAACCACAGAGGTGTAGAGAGAGCCATGCTTCTGAGGTGCAAGTGATCAATGGTAACATTCTACAGTTGTTGTGTCCACCATTGCCCTTTGGATAACCTATAATGGCTCATTCCAGGTGATGATGCTCCATGCTTCCCAATGATTCAGCACCACCAGATATATATATATATATATGTATATATATGCAAGTGTATTCATACATTGATTTCAATACATGAATGGATTATCATCTCAACACATATGACTCCTAAATCTGTGTATCAAACCTGCATCTTTCTCCTAAGTTCTAAGCCCATCTGCTGGCCATTTTGAACTAGATGTTCCATAGGTATCTCTAACTCAATACGTCCAAAATAGAATTTACTAGCTTCCTCCCCCTTCAAATGTTGCCCTGTTTCCAAACTTTTTATTTTGATGGAGGGCACTAGTACACTCGAGGACACTGGTGATTCAGGTTCAAGCCCTTCATGTGGTCCTCCACTTAACTTCACTCACCCGTAACTATCCAAATTGTGGTACTAAATCTTGCCATTTGTACCTTTACAACACCTTTCATGGATCGTCTTCCTTCCGCTCATATCATTAGTCGTTCAGTCATTTTCAGTTATTTCCAAGTCTCTGTGTGACCCCATCTGTGGTTTTCTTGACAAAGATACCGAAGTGGTTTTCCATTTCCTTCTCCAGCTCATTTTACAGATGAGGAAATCAAGGCAAACAAGTTTAAGTGATTCGTTCAGGGTCACACAACTAGTGTTATGACTAAATTTACTTTGAGAGAGTGGTTTTGGATAAGGATATCAGTTTTTTGATTAGGTTAGCATTTTAACCAATAAAGTGATAGGCCATTTGCTCTCTTGATGACCAAAGACCCAAATGGACCTCAAGGCAGTTCTATAAATAGAGGTTTAGGAGCTCAGTATTCAGTCCATCCCTTGAACACCCTAAGACATTCCTAATTAATAAATAGCTAATCAGGAGGTGGGCCATTGAATCCTCAGACTTCTCCCAAACTGACAGGTAATTGTCATTGTCGTCACATAAACTGGAAAAGAATTATCAAAAGATATTCCTGTTAGCTAGGATTTGTAAAAGGAACACATTCTAAAGGACAAAAAAAATGCAAAAGTCTGTAGACTAGATGGTGCTGATGGTCTAAGACCTCAGTTTAATCATTTTCTCTAATATACAGGGATTGGAACCTTTCTACTCCAGGGCCTTGATGTAAGAATTAATATAGTATGTGAAAAACAAGTTCTCACACTAGCAAGTATGTGAGGGTAGATCTGAATTCATGAAGATGTGTCTTCCTGATTCTAAGTCAGTGCTCTATCCAGTGTATCACCTAGGTGCCCACTCACCCCTTGTCACCTCTTTCCTGTACTATGGCAATAGCTTTCTCACTGGCCTTCCTCTTATAGCTATATTGAAATAGTTATCAAAATATGTATTTAAAAAAGAACAAGTTCATGGACCTCAGGTTAAGAACACCTGATTTATAGGGAATCCTTCTTCTCTGAAGAATGGACAATGCCAATCACTTTGGTGAGCATACATGTTCCTGCTTTATGCTAGACTTAATATTAATATTCTGAAGGAAGTTTAGTTATCTCATGCATCATTTTTCATATAATCTTGTACAAGTCTGATATATATATACATATATGTATATATATATATATATATATATATATATATATATAGGAGAAGAGAGCCTTTATGGTACCATTTTAGATTGTACCTCTGTTAGATTAAATACCTTTTTATAATAAAAACACAAGGACAAAGGACTCTTGCATCTACCACACCCTTCGGTCATTTCTATGCCTGTAAATGTGCGATTGACTGTAGAATGTTGTTGGAGAAAGACTGTTTCTTCCCTACTCACACTTTCATTAAGGATTCTTGTAATATGTAGAGAGCTCCATTAAAGATTTCATAGTGATGAGAAAAGTAGGAACAGTAGTTTCTCAGTCACTTTTTTGCATAAATTCCATGTGGTCGCTTTCACTCTGTAGTTAGCCATTCCAAATTCTAAGTCTTTTTGCGGAATCAGAACCTTCTTTAAACTGTAGCTTAAGAGCTCCCACCGATACACTTACTTTTTACTAGTCTTCCAGATAACATACTTAATTCATAACAAAAGTGTTTTTATTAAATAGAAATGCAAACAGAGTTAATAAAATAACATTTCTCCCCACCAGAACCTCATTAAGCCTCAAGATAACGCTCATATGAATATACCCATGCTCACTGGAAAGAGAGGACCTTCATAGGGAGTATGTGTGGAGCATAGAGAGTACATGTGGCCAGGTTAAAAGGAGGAGAGAGAAGCTCTGAAAGCAAACTTCACTTTATAATTTTTCTGAGGACCAGCCTTACAGAAAATATAGTATTTCACCTGATTTTTACACAAAGCCTCTGTCTGAGAAGGACCTTAAATTCATGACTATGAAGACCAATTGAACAATCTGGGGATGTCTGACCTGAAGAAGATAAAACTCAAGGGAAGATGCTAATTGTTTTTGAGCATTCGAAAGACTGTCCAGTGGAAGAGGAACTTGAATTGTTCTGCCTGATTCCAAAGGGCAGAAGTAGGAGAGGTAGAGAGAAATTGAAAAGAAATACATTTAGAGAATTTCCCCATCTCTCATATTCAGAGCTCTCCAAAAGTTTAATAATCTGTCCTATGAAGTAGAATATTCCTTCTCACAGAAGGTCAAGTAGAAACTGAACGACCACTTGTTAAGTGTTGTATGGTTAGTGGAAATTCTTTTGCAAGTATGGGTTGGAGTAGATTGTAGCTTAAGTATTATTTAATTCGGAAATTTTGTGATTTTTCTACCCCGTCATCTTTTGCAACAGATGTTGGCACCTAGGCTGCAATTATTTATACTGTAGACTATTTGTAAATGATTATTATGAGCACTGCAATCCAAGCTGTCCAGATGTCCCATTAAATGATATTTGGTTGTTTTTTTTTGACACATCATAAAACCAACTCTGCCAACTTCTTTATTTGCATTGCAAAGGAGAACTAGTGAGCCAACCTTCCACTTAGGAGCAACTTCCTTTTGTGTCCTACTTTCATTCATAGCAAGAGTGTCAAGATTGTAATGATTCAGTTCTTCCAGTTGTATGAAAATTATTATTTTTTTGTCCCTGGATAAAGATCCCACATTTAGGTCACAAACAACTAAGTTCATGTTCACTGGGAGTGTAAAATCTATTTTATTCTTAGCACCCTATGCCTCCTTTTCTGCTTCCCTCCCACCATTGCCACAAAATATATAGAAATGAGGGCCATATTATATTTTTCTTAGTTTCAGGCATCACCATGGCTAAAATATTTATCATCAAAGCTCGTCTACTTGTGATGAGCATCCCCATATTTTTCTGGCACAGCCCATGAAAGAGGATACAATGTGTTGCCAGAAGTATGCCTGAAGCACTGTGACATAATGGAAAGAGTTTGGGATTTTGCGTTAAAGGATCTGAGTTCAAATCTTGGCACTGCTACTTACTACTTTCATGTTTTTGAGGAAGTCACAGACTCTTTCTGGGCCTCGGTTTTTTCATCTGAGAAAAGAGGTGACTGGATAAGGGGAACTCCAAGGTGACTTTTGGCTCTAAATCTATGAACCCACAAACCTTTCCAGCTTAGTAAAACCTGTCAAAACTTATGCTTCTCTGACAAAGTATTTGAAAATAGTAATTTCTATATCAGAATGGGGCATAGAGTAGGATTTCATGTGGGCTATCACCCATTAGTCAGATAAAAATTAAAAGCAAGAAAAAACAAACTTTCAACTTGCCTCAGACTGAAAGAAGATATAGAATTCATCAAGCAATGAGAGATTTGTAAGAGAAAAAATGTAGACTAAGGATGTCAGTCTTGTTTTTCTCTCTATAATCTCAAAGGAGTTATGCTAGTAGGGTTTTGGTGTTAACCAAATAAATAGAGAAATAGAGAATAAAATCCTGGTCCTTTAGCTTACTCTAACTTTCTGTGCTCATATCTACTCCATGTTCAAATCCCATTTTTAGCCCCCCCAAAGGAAAGAGGGCTTTGGCAATTGGGCTGTCCTCTCCTGAGCACAGAGTATTGTGCTTGGAATTTGGAGGGAGAGAACTACAGAAAACTTTATTAACCTAATCAGTAGGGGAAAAAAAGTACAAAATACTTGGAAAAACAGAGCTCCTTCTTTTCCAATATAGGGAAACAAACCTTCCTTATCCCCAAACAGAAGAAGGCAATGTCTCTCTCCAACAACAGAGAAAGGTTGGGATGATTGCACGTGAAAAAAAATCTATATCAGACTGTTTACCATCTTAGAGGGGTGGGAAGAGGAGGGAGAGAGAATTTTTGACTCAAATTTTAAGAAATATTTCATTTTTTCCCTCAATTACATGAAAAAACATTTCTTTAACTTTTATTTTTAAAGTTTGAGCCAAATTCCCACCTTTCTTCCTTTCCTCACTTTCCTCTCCAATCCCTGAGATGACAAGCAATTTGATTTTACATGTGTACTAGTATAAAATATCTTTCCATATTAGTCCTTTTGTGAAGGAGTACTAGAACAAACAAAAGAAAAGTAAAAAAAAAAATAAAATGAAACATGGTATGTCTCAGACTGCATTCAGATGCCAGCATTTCTTTCTTTAGAGGTGGATGGCATTTTCCATCATGAGTCCTCAAAGATTTTCCTGGAATACTGATTGCTAAGAGTAAGTGCCTGTGGCAGTATTTAAACTCAAGTCTTCTTGACTCCAAGTCCTGGTTGTCTGGTCCAAATCCCCTCATTTTACATATGAGGAATCTGAGACCCAGGAAAATTATAGGACTTGCCCAAGGCCACACATATAGTAAGTATCAAAGGGGGGAGTTGAACCCAGGGTTTCTGACTTATTTATAGATTCTCCATCTCAAAAATTATTATGGAGGAAAGATGAGATAGAAGAGAATTTGGGGAGGGAAAGAAAGGGAAGGGCTTTCCCTCTCACCCTTTGGTGTCCTCTTCCTTCTCTCCAATACCAAATGGCCAAGCTCTTGACATTGGGAGTGGGTAGGGGAAAGAGGCATCAGGTGGTCTTTGAATATGGCTTAACTTTGCAGAATCAAAGAGATCTTGGTGGGGGGGGGGTTCATGGAGAAAGGATGAGTCTTTTGATTTCCATTTTGTCATTTCTCAGCTTTCCTTTCACTTGACTCATCCTCTATGACTAATTCATCCTCTTTACCATCTTGTCCTTCTCAGTTAATCAATCAACAAACATTTATTAAGTGCTTTCTATTTGCCAGCCCCTGAACCAATAGCTGGGGATAACAGCAACGACAATTTAACAAAGCCAAAACAGCTCCTTTTCTCAAGAGTCTGCATTCTAAGCAGGAGAGAAAACACTTGCATGTCAGTTGGTTATTTTAGACTGGCACCTTAGTGGCCAATTAGTAATCGTAAAAATTATAGCACACATTTCGGTAGTGGCTAATTTCTTTTGCTTAATACTTTACATACATTATCTAATTCAAAAATGAAGTGTATTGCCTAGAGACGAAATTCTCTATGTGGATCCCCTGGGCATTTGGATTTGTGAACAGGTGTTCACAATGCCTGGAAATACCACTGTGAAAGGTACAGGCTGATCATTTTATATTAAGCATTGATCACTCACTGTCAGCTGATGGATGAATAACGCGACTCCATAGCTTGGGTTAGGATTTTGGGGCTGCAAGCTCCTTGGATGCCTATGAGCAATGAAGCTACTTTATGCTTGATTCTCATTCCCCGTCCCCACATAAACCATGTCAAATTAAAATCCATTTTCTCCCATGTTTAACTCTTTTAGGAGCATATTTAATCTGCTTCAAAAGAAAGAAAAGCAACCACTTTGTAACAGAGAGATATTCAGAACCTCCTCCATTTTTTGCGCCGTACAGAGCAGTGAGCATGAAGGCATTCTTGACTTTCTGGTTTTCATTCTGTCTAGGACATGGGACAAGAGGGTTAACCTTTCCTGGGAGGAAAAAAAAAACAACCATTCCCAGATTTCTTTTCTGAGTAAGCATGGCTGATGTGCTAAATGTTGAAGATTGGTCCTCTTTGGTACCCATACCAATGGCAGCTATTTATGACTGTTTTTGAGGTATAGAGGGGTCAGAATCCTGTGTTCTGTGTAACTCAGCAATTCTGAACTCTGTAAGTTGAATTTATTTGACTCTCTTTTCTTTAGATACTGGTGGCATTTTTATTCCATAAAACCCAACCTCAGTCTCAGTTGAACCAAAAGGGAAAAAAAGAGGAGTGTCCATGTGAAGCCTGAAGAATTTGGGGAAGTAATCTAGGACCAGCCAGGGGGAACGTGGCAATGGAAAAGAGACAGCAGTGCCTGCCAGTTGGGCAACTCTAGGGGGGGTATTTTTCCATTTGAGAACGAGGAAACGAAAACTCCAGGTAGGTCTGTATCTAAGGCACACCTGGATTGTTGTCTTTACTGGAAAGAAATATTACCAGCCTAACAAAGAAGGAGATTACTCTGATGTCATGCACAGGACAATAGAACATTTTTTAGTGTGTTCCAAGGGCTAGAGGTGAGGGTGAGTTGTCGAGTCTTCACATGAATCTCTCTCCCACCCGTTCATCTTATCTGCATTTTTTCCCCTTTTGGATTATGCCCAAACTGATGACTGTTCTCCTCTTTCCCCTTATTATGCCTTGTAGGCCAAAACAGTTTGGAAGCCTCCGAGTTCACTTGGATCCAGTGCCGAGTGCCTAAGCTTCATTCCTCCGTCTCGTTCTAGGCTGTAGGCAACTGCTGCAGATTGTCTGCATTCCAGAATTGTTTTTGTCCTGTAGCTCTGGGGACCCCAGAGCTGATTCTACTCAGAGTCCCTGGTCCCCCCAAGCCCATCACTTCTGCCCTTCCCGACTCAGGCTGACAATACATCATCTCATACTTGGAGTGGAAATGGATGAGTCTCCCTGGGCCCACATAGAATAGACTGTCAGCCTCAGATCCAGGCTTAGGAGTGTGGAGAAGATGATTTATTTTGCATTTACTGCCTGGAGTTATTAACGTTCTCCAAAGTAATCTTTGGCTCATACAGCCAAAAGCAAATAGACAAACACTGACCCAAATGGAGGCTACTAGTGGACGAGGATGGGGGTGGTGCAGCTAGAGAAAATAGAGAAAAGAGCCAGTTGTACTTATCAAAATTGTGAAGTTGATGGAGCCTCCTCTGGCTTCTGCCTTTGTCTCTTTTCAGGGGCTTTCATTCTGACTTTTGCCCGTCCTCAAATGTTCCCAAGGTTTTCAAACTCTGGCACTCCTTTCAGAGAACAAAGTGACCTGATAAATTGACCCATGCGAAACTATTATGGACTTACTGTGTGGTCTGGCAAACAGGACTTTCTAGACTATAGGAAGAAACTGGAGGGTGCCTTTTCTAATCCAAAGGAATGAGGACACTAATGGTGGAAACTGAGTCGTAAATGGGAGATATCCTTTTTATTGGAGGGATATCGTGGTCCCATAAAATCCTACCATGTAGGGGACTGCCTTCCTTATTTGTGACTAAAGTTAGCCCTGCTTTGTTAAATTTAAATTCTAAATTAACAATTTTAAGGCAAATCAAATTGACAGAAAAAGAGATCATCTTTCCTTTTGGGGGAAATTAGCATGTTCCCAGGCTAAGTTCCACTTCTTATCTAATTTTTGATTCTTGGTTGATCTTGCTTTTCCTTGGTTAGAATAAAAGAATGTTAGTGCAAACTAGGGGCCTTAGAGATAATTTAGTCTAACCCATTCATTTTATCCCCACTGATGCCTTGTGCACAAGAAGTATACATGAAGTATATTATTCAGGGGACAGCTAGGAAAGGAGATTTAGGCCAGTCAAACAGTGAGAGAAAGTGCTACCTGACTTAGAGCTATAACTAGGGAAAGTCAACAGGGGCTTTGCCCCAGGGGACAAAAATTTAGAGGATGCAAAAATATATAGCGTGTAGAATAGAAGCCAGAGTGCTAATTAATCCCAGCTCAGGCCCAATTGGATTTATCTTAATTACTTCTTGGTTTTATTTCTTAAAATGAATTGCAAAGTTGATTTGAGGGTATCATTCATGCCCTTTGCTCCACTCTCATTTCTTGCTATTTGCCCTGGGCTTCAAAATTGCTAGTTCCAGTAGCTTAACCAAAGGCACAGAAACAAAGATGAGTTTAAATTCAGGGGATAGTAAGAAGACCTACCTGGTTAGAATGGGAAGAGGTGATTAGGGACACAAAGAGTTATTTCAGCCCAAGAGATTCCGGGTTTGATAATGCACCCGCTTTGCTAGGAGAGAGAAAAGCTCTTGGCAGCTGAGGGGTTTTATAGAGATGATTTACAACTTGTTTTATTATCCCTCAGGTGCACTCTGGGGCACTAGTTATGATGAAATCCCCAGGGCACCTTTAAATTCCAGGAGTGTCAGCTTGGGAGGGGCCAGCAGGGATGGAGCCAGGTTCCTCCCATCACAATATAAGTCTGCCTAGAGAAGCCCCCACTGGCAGAACTGGCTCTGGCTAATAGAGTGTGGGATCTGTCCACCCTCCAAACGTGCTCAGTTCAGTTGGACTCTGAGGAGCCACTTAAGAGTACAGACTGAGAGCTATCCCAGAACTGGTTATGCACCCCAAGACAGGATCCCAACTAAGCAGAAGAAGTATAAGTCAACGTCCACCCCCAAGTCTACTGCCCACTGCCACAGAAATGAGAATCCGGTTATCTTTTAACAATGTCACTATTCTAATTTTTTCTTAGATAACGTAGCTATTTTTCATAAAAATGTTATGTGTTAACATGATTGCTTTTATTGTTACACTAAAATGTATAAATATTTTGTGTTTATTTTAATTTCAAATATAGTAAATGTTGATAGGCACGTCATTCAAAAACACCAAGGCAATTTGGGGTCCTCAATAATTTTTAGGAGTAGAAAGAGTGAAGGCCAAAAAGTTTAAGAACTGTTATTCTGTGTCACTCAGATAGCTAGTGGATAGAATTTTGGAACTGAACTTAGGAAAACCCGAGTTCCACCTTAAGATACTAGCTGTGTGGTCCTGGGCAGGTGACTTAACCTCTACATGTCTCAATTTCTTCATCTATAAAATGGGACTGATAATAGCACCTACCTCACAGAATTGTGAGAATTAAATGAGTTAGCTTTGTGAAATGCTTGTGAACCTTGAAGCACTATAGAAATGCTATTTACTATTATTTTTCTTTTTGGGTATCCATGTCACCTAGCACAAGGCTGGATATATGGTAGGTTTTAGTCTCTCTTTTCAGACTTATTTCAACATTACTCCCATGAGTCCTCACAAAAGTTAAGGGCCCATTATTAATTCCACATGAGTCTACTATGTGCCAGTCACTGTACTATGTGCTGGAGATACAAAAAAAAAAAAAAAGGAAAAAAAGCTAATCCTTGCCATTGAGGAGCTTACAATTTAATGGGAGAGACAACATGCATATTAATATATGTGTGTGTGTGTGTGTGTGTGTGTGTGTGTGTGTGGCAAACGATATGCAGGATAAATAAGAAATAATTTATAAAGAGAAGTCTAGAATGCCAAATTCATGCAGCATCACTCCCTTTTGTGCCCACTTTATCCCAGTCAATCTGAATCTGGTATGATCTCCTATCTCTATTCCTTTGCCCAGGCTGTCCTCACTTCCAAGTGCCCTTTCCCCTTACTTCTGCCTTTTAGAGTCCCTAGTTTCATTTAAAGCTCAGTTCATGGTCCATCTCCTCTGAGAAGTCTTTCCTGACACTCTAAGCTATAATTACTCTTCTTCTTCAGTCCTGGAATCCTGGCCTTTCTATGAATAAGACACTGGGAATGCTCTCCCTCAACTCCATTTATTGACCTCCCTGGCTTCCTTTAAGTCCCAATTAAAAATCTTATTTTACAGGAAGCCTTTTCCAAGGTGCCTTCTCTTTGTTAATAATCTTGCTTTGTGTATATTTATTTGCATGTTGCCTCTCCCATTAAATTGCAAGCTCCTTGAAGGCAAGGGTTATTTTTTGTCTTTTTTTTTTTTTTTTGTATCCTCAGCACATAGTACGATGACTAGCACATAGGAGACTCATGGAATTAATGTTGGGCTCTTCACTTTTGTGGAGATCCTTTGGAGAGATTCTCTACTTGGGATTCTCTCATTAGGTACCCTAGTTTTCAAGATCTGTTCAAGAAAAAATAGTTCTTTGTTTCCTTCTTTTGTTTTACACTGTAATTATACAGTTCTTCCTTACAAGTCAGACTTGTTTCTTGGAGGTAACCTTTGCTTGTTTGAATTTTGTTATCATTTTTCAGTTGTGTCCAGCTCTTCTTGACCTCATTCAGGGGTTTCTTGGTAAAGATACTGTAGTGGTTTACCATTTCCTTCTCCAACTCATTTTACAAATAAGAAAACTGAGGCAAACAAGGTTAAGTGACTTGCCCAGTGTCACATAACTAGTAAGTATCTGAGGCCAGATTTGAACTCAGATTTCCCTGACTCCAGACCTGGCACTCTTTCCACTGTGCCACCTGGCCACTCACTTGTTTAAATGCCTAAGCTCTGATATCAGCTATATTATTGAATCATTTACAATTATTGTTAAGGAGCAATATAGATTGCTGGTACCTTGTAGTTAGCCTAGAATACTGTGCTAATTCATAATTGTTCATTTTTCCTTTTAAGTAGTCTTAGACTCTGATTTATTTGTCACACGAATCCAGATAGCTCGTCTGAGATCTTTATGGATTTGAAAGTCCGTAGGATAAGGTTTGGGCTTAGAAACCCTCACTTTCAACCCAGAGTGCTTAAATCTTATTTTGGAAGCCCTGTACCTCTTTGAATGCTTTTTTGAGTGTTTTCCTTGTTTGTTTTAAAGAAGGGAGAGTTAGAAACTACACTTGGATTGTACTTAAAGGGGTAGGGAGCTTTAGGAGAAATTTCAGATGCTTTTTTGGTTTAAAGGACTCAGAAGAAATTTGCGTGGACCTCCAAGGAGATTGCCAAGAACCCTATAGGAATATTGACATGCTCTGGGTAGAAAGAGACATCTATAGATTTTGTCTGGACCCCAATTCTACTCTGAAGGAATCAGAATTGTTACCCAAGACAGTTTGGTTTCTTACTCAAGAGAGGTCAGTGACTTCCAGTTGGTTCTTGGTCCTAAAATCGTGATGGGAGAGACTCAAATGTTTTAGGAAACTTTATAGGGGCTAGGTTTCTTTTACAAGAGGAAACAATTATTTTAATTATTATTTGTCTTTTTCTTTTCTTTATTGTCTTTGGATCATACAAGCCTGAAAGCAGGAACACAAAGCCTCCATGTGAATTGAAAACAGGCAAGGCACAGTGCCCATGTTCTAAGGCCTGGACCTTCTTTGGCTAGCCCTTCATTACATATCTATATCTATTATCCATTTTATCTGATATCTCCCTGCAGTTGAATAAGCTTCTCAAGGGCAGACACTATTTTTCATTTTGTCTTGGTTTCACCAGCACAAGTGCTTTATACACAAAAGGTGTTTAATGAATGCTTGTTGGATTAGACTAATGTATAACAGATTCCCAGGAAAGTTTTGCTTACTGAATAGACTAGAGCTGGTGCTTTCTTCCCTCTTGGAGAGACCAAATGTAAAAGGGAACATTCACCTCGCTTTCCTACTCCTTCCTGGTAGGATTATTGGAAAATGATCTTGCTAATTGCTTATTTTAGCAAAAAAAATATCTAGGGATGGGGTGAGAGGGTTGGATTTGAAGGCACCTTGGTCTCTTTCTTAGTTCTAGTATTATGGTGGTTTGAAACAGTGGAGACATCTTCTCACTGTTCTATGCCTCTGTTGACTACATGGTGCCATGACTTATTGCTATGACTTGGCATTTTTTCAGTTTTCAGCATTCCCCAAAAGAAGCTCTCTCCTTGCAATTCTTGTACACATTCCCTAATCCCCTGGAACTCAGTGTGGGAGTGACAGATGCTAGTTTCCCAAGCCCTCAGAGACCCTTTGGGGAGAGATCCTGTGTCCACAGGCACCTTGAAATTGCTTCCCACACACCAGCACTGGGGCAGCATCCAAGAGAGGAAAACTCAGGGTAAATAAAGAACCCTGAAAATGAAACTGCTTCTGGGATGTTTCAGTGTGGTCTGGGGTTATCTCATTGCTGGCTGGTTAAAGAAGACAGTTTGCTAAATGAGAGAGACAGGAAGACAGAGACAAAGAGAGATAGAGCTAAAGAGAGACAGAGACAGGGAGAGAAGGAGAGAGATAGATGGGGGATAGAGAAGAGAAAGACAGAGACAGAGACAGAGAGACAGAATGAGAGAGGAAGAGGAGAATGAGAATGTATGTTGCAAAACAGGAGATGAAAAATGTAGAACTCATAGTGAGTTGGAAATTAGATCTAGAAAAGTGAGAAAATAAGAAATCAGAGAGATCTGCCTGCTTATCAGTTAGGCAACAAATATTTATTGATTCCCTATTGTATGGCTGAGTCCATCCTACTTTCTGTTAGAAATATAATAATAAGAATAGCAATAATTTATATGTATGTAGGTGCTATATTGACATACGATCTTAAGATTTGTAAAGCATTTATGTACATATCTCAGTGGAGTTTCATAGCAACCCTGTGATGTAGGTGCTACAAGTGTTATTATTACAGTCCTCTTATGGAAGAGCAACCTGAAGCTCATATTGGTCAATACATGACCCCGGTCACTTAGTTAAAAGAAAGGGTCATTGGTTTCTTCCCTTAAGGGGCTTATACTCTAGTTGGGGAGCTGACAAACACATATCAGGGAATATTTAACAACTGACTCTTGAAGAAAAACTATTCTAACAATACATTTTAAATTTCAATCTTATTATAATATATATGCTAATTAATAATATTATATATATAAATAATCAAATTAGTAACATGTTATCAATCACTTTCTTCAGGTTAGACACTACAAAATAATGAGTCAAGCCCTGATTTGTAGAATTTGCCAATATCTGAGGTGTAAATACACTGAAGACCTAACAGTCGATCCTTGTGAGTCACATCCCTGCATCCATGTGTGTATAGAACTACAAAAAACAGCATAGAATTAAGAATGAGGCATAAGAACTAGAGTTCATGGTAAAGTTAAATGCTTTGAGGAGCTTAGAGATGAGGGAGGTCCTCTTCCTGTGATCACATGAAAATACACAGAGAGAATTTCTGGATGGGAAATAAATCTCAGAATCAAGACAATCTTATTTTTTTCCCCCAATCCCTCCATGTATAACCAGGTGATCCTTCAAGGAGGAGGAGGGATATGGGTCAAAAGGTGGCTACTTCTTCTCTAGCTCATGTATTCTGATACATCTGTTGAAGAGAACAGGACTATCGTTACCTCCTGCAACCTTTGCTGGAATCTATCAAAAAGTATTTATTTTATTAAGTGCCTACTATGTGCTAAGATGGACACTGTGCTAAGCACAGGAAGCTAACATTTCCGCCATGACAGAAATGTTCACTTGCTGCCTGGAGGCAGGTCCCCTCTCTTTGGTGGACAGCGAGGGAGCCAAATTGCCTGTCCCTTTTGCTTAGGAAGATGAACAGTAATAGAGAATGACAGGTTTATGTCGTTGGATTACTGGCCAGATTCATCTCCTGTGTGACTGGCATCATAGACTATATTCAATTAGGATTGCTTAATTACATTTCACCAGCTTGCAAGGGAGCATGACAATGCAGAAGGTGATTAGCATTGTGGCTCATGATAGACTCCCATATGTTGGAAGATGGGTACAGAATTAGCTAAGTCTTTAAACCAGGTAACACCTAATTCAGAGTAAAATTGATCTTTGTTTCATTCCTGTTATAAGGGAAGACTTGGAAATATCCAGGGAATCTTGCCACTGCCATCGTTAATCAAAACACCTTTTGTAATTGGCCCTTGGAGAGCACCTGGGGTTCTCAACCACTTGTCTTACTTGGATATTCAACAAGGCTAGAATAAGCAGCTCTTGATACTAAAAGACTGAAAGCAAGAAACGTGGACTGGGCAAAATGGTTGGTTTAGTCCCAAATCACTCTGCAGATTACTCTGTCTTATTATTATTAAATTCAAAATTATAGCTAGCATTCATAGCAGCATTCTTTGTGGTAGAAAACCTGCTCTATCTCCCCACATTATAAACAAAAGGGGTGCTCATCAACTGGAAAGGCTGGCTAAGAACACTGTATGGTGTGAACCTGATGAAATATTATTGTACCATAAGAACTGAAAAATATAAGGAATTCAAAGACATATAGGAGGATATGTTTGAAAAGAGGCAGAGTGTATTAAGGAGAACCAAGAGAACAAAATACTCAATGACTACAATAATATTAAGGTGAACAAATGCTAAAAAGCTGTCAGAACTCAGATAATGCAAAACAATTTCAGAAGGCTACTGGGGAAACAAACTTTCTTTCTCTTGGAAGAGAGGTGATAGGCTATAGCAGAAGAATGAGGCAAAGGTTATCAGGCATCATGCCTGTTTTGCATAACTGTATTTCTTTGTCAAAAGGGGAAGTTCTAGGACAGGTCAGCAGCTTAGTGGATAGAGAGCCAGACCTGGAGATAGGAGGTCCTACTTTCAAATGTGACCTCAGACACTTCCTAGCTGTGTGATCCTGGGCAAGTCACTTAACCCCAGTTGCCTAGCCCTTACTGCTCTTGTGCCTTGGAACCAATATTTAACATCAATTCTAAGGTGGAAGGTAAGGGTTTCATTAAAAAAAAGAGACAAGAACTTTTGCCCTATCAATTTCCTAAGGACATTGTCCTAAGGATCTATAAAAAATAAATGAGAAAATAGGTCTGTAAGGTTTTTGAAAGAAGAATAAAGTGCTGTACAAATGAAAGAGATCATTACTAAAATGAAGCAATTGGATTAGATGCCTCCCAAGGTCTCTTCTAGCTTTATTCCTACTTCATTTGTATTTCAGAGACATAAAGTCCAAAGACAAATAAATATAAGATTTTTAATGAGTAAAAAATGTATTCAATGAACTCTATTTAATGAGACCAAGCTATTCCATGGAATTGTTAGTCTGTTAATCAACAGTCAACAAGCATTAAGTACCTACTGTGTGTTAGGCACTGTGTTAAGTGATAGGGATGCAAAGAAAGGCAAAGACCCTGTCCTCAAAGAGCTTAAAACATCATAGAAGAGACAACAAGCAAACCTACGAGATGGAGACAATCAACAGAAGCACAAGCATTAAGAGAGACTTGGAAAGATTTCTTATAGAAGATGGGATTTTAGCTCTAATTTTAGTGAAGACAAGAGACAGATATGAAGAGGGTAGTGAGTTCAAGGCATTAGGGACAACCAGTGAAAATGCCTGGGGTCTAGAGGTGGTGTATCTTGTTTCAAAAACAGCAAAAAGGTCAAGTCATTGCAGATAAGGAAGGTCATTGAGTAATAAAGTTTTAGAAGACTGGAAAAGAAGGAAGGGGCCAGGTTAGATTTTTAGTCTTCTCATTTCTTCATTCCCCATTCTTTGACAAGAATTTCTTATAGGAACATAGAACTGGGGGTGGGGGGGGAAGGAACCTAAGTGGTCATCTGGTCTAACCTTTTCATTTTAAAAATGAGGAAACTGAGATCTGGAGAGTTTAAATAATCAGCCCGAGGTCAATCAGAGAGCAAGTAGAAGACATAAGCTTTGAACTTAGGTCTTCAGATTCCAGATCTAGTGCTTGGACTGGATGGCATCTCAGCTTACTTCCAACTCTGAGATTCTATACATCCCCCATACATGTTGTGGTATATGGTACCTCTCCATTGATATATCATAAAAATAATACAGATATGGTTTGTGTCTCATATTATTGCCCCAGTTCTGCATTGTGAATGGTAGATTGCCATTAAAAGAAAATACTGGGAAAAGATGCCCAACATTTAAAGGCCTTAAATAATTAGGAATTTTCTTTTTGTTGGCTTTATTAAGTAGCAGTAGTAATGTCGAAACTTTTTTTTTCTGTGTGTAATGAAGAAGAGCTTTTTTTTTTCCTCCCTAGCCTGACTGTACAGATGGGTTCAGTGAATTGGATATATTGATTAAAATTCTCACCAGGGATAAATCTTGGGCAGATGAAGAATTTCCAGATGTCTTGATGGCTGGGGTCTACATTACACCATATATCAAATGGACGATACCAACACACTGAAAGGAAGAAATGGATGCCTTCTCACTGAAGGCTTTCCCACTGCCCAGGAGTGGCTTGTTTTCCTCCTTCTGACAGCTGCTGCTGAAAGTGCGATTGATAGATTGTCCTGACCATTACCCCAGCCTGCTTCCTGTGATCTCCTTGAAACAGAGAGAGAGAATTCCTGGCTGGGAAATGAATCTTGGGGTTAATGCAGTCCGTCTTATCTCTAATCCCACTGGGGGAATACACTTTCTGTAATTCAACTGTAGGTTATCCCCTTCTGCTGGCAGACAAGATTGATAGGAGGGAGCTACATGCCTTAAAAAAACAAATGGGGGTGGAAGGTGGGAGGACATGAGGACTAGTTGAGGGGAGCAGGACAGGGAGGTAGGATTGAAGATATAGAAAATTCGATTCTCTTTAGATTGTTCAGGAGAAGAGTTAGACTTAACAAATGATAGTGATTTCAGAAAAGGTGATTTGGATGTAGAGTAATGGGTGCACCGAGATACAGTGAACAACAGAATCTTCAAGTTAGGTTACGTGGCCTCCTTGGCTGGTTCCACTCGTGCTGCCCATAGAATAGAATCAAAGTGAATGGAAGTATTTGGGTTTTTTCTGGAGATTCCCCGTTGGCCCTAACATTCTAATTGCCAGGGGGAATAACTTTTGGCTTGTATTGCTAAACAGGCAACAGCAGAAAGCAGAGTGGATGGCTGGGTACTTCTGACGCCTGGGGCAAGTGTGAATGTGGGGGTTCCAGGAAAAGTTGGAGGGAACCTCTCAGGAGCAAGTTCCCCTGAGGAGAGTCCTGAGGCCACTGCTGAGGAACACTGATGTTGGAGGAGGAAGCCAACATGGTGATCATACTATTTTGCTGAGCTGGCAGAGGACCCTGAGAGGAGATATGCCCCCCTGAATAAGTTGTTTGTCCTGGAGGAGACCTCTGTTTGCCTTACACTAGTTAATCTCTGATCAAAAGTGCCCAGATGTATACTGGAGAAGAAACAGGGTTGTCAGGGGAAAAGAGAGGAGGCAGAATGAAAGAATAGGGATGCTTTAATTCTTTTCTTATTCCATTTGGTATAAAATCTTCTAGTGCCTTCAAAGGATATCAGGAAAATAGTTAGTTGATACCTAGAGCCCAGGGGTTAAGGTGGAGAGAAGGGTATATATGTATCACAGGACTTTTTAGTTCTATTTAAAAATGCCTGAATTTCAGACTGTTACTATTGCTTGCTTACTGTCATAATGCACCCAAATCCAAAGAGTTCTTCTAATTCATTCCTATTCTTATTCCTTCCCCTAATTCTCTAGCCCTTCTAGGTTTTGTCCTCCCTCTGGCCCTCAGATCTTCATTTTTTCTGAAAATAAAATGGGGTGTTGGGTTAGCCTGGAAAATCTTCATTTACATCTGTTGGTGTATATTCAGTTTGGATTACAACACTGTTAAGACAGCTGGGTAGTATGAAGGGTAGAAAGAGAGACTTGGAGACAGAAAACATGAGTTTGAATTCTGCCCAGGTTATTTGTGTGACCCTGGAAAATTACTTAACCTTTGAACCTCAGATTTCTTGTCTTCAAAATGAAAGTAATCATAGTACCTACCTTACGAGCTTTCTATGAGCAACAGATGATATAAGATATATAAGGGCTTCTCAGACTTTAAAGAGTTAGATGGTAACTGTTATTGTTATCATCATTATTGATTTTGTTAAGCCATTTTTCAATTATGTCTGACTCTCTGTGATCCATTTGGCAAAGTTACTGGAGTGGTTTGTCATTTCCTTTTCCAGCTTATTTTAGAGATGAGAAATGGAGGCAAACAGGGTTAAGTGACTTGTCCAAGGTCACATAGCTAGCTAGTATCTGAGACTAGATATGAATTTAGGAAGATGAGTGTTCCTGACTCCATGGTCAGTGTTCTATCTATTGTGTCCCTTAGCTTCCCCATTGTTATTGATACTTTGCAATAATTTGTGTGATCTTATTGATATAGATGCTTTATCTAATGGTATATATTACAAACCCATTTATACCTTGTCATCTTCTGAATTTTTGCCCATATTCTACCATAATCCTTCATGGGAATCCTCCCAAGACCCTGGAGAGCCTTCTCTAAGACTTTATATTCAGTCTATTAATGCCATTAAAGCACTGGGGTTGACACCTTTTATCCCTTGCTCTCAATCTATGACCAACCCATCTGCTTTTATGATCACACATTTGGATGATAACTTTGTCAGAGGCAGTGGCACAGTGAAGAGGCAGAAGACTTGAATTCAAGTCCTACTTCTGACAAACTGTCTATATGACCCCAAGCAAATCACTCAACTTCTCAAATCCTGGGCAATTGTTTGTATCCTCCCCTACTGCTAGTAGTTTAGATTATAAACTCCTTGAGATCAGGGATTGTTTTTCTTTTCCTTATTTACATTTCCAGGGCTTAGTACACTGCCTAGCACACAGTAGAATTTAATAAGTGTTTATTAACCATTTGACTTTGTCATTTCATCTGTCAAAGATTCTTTTTATTTTGTTAATGTATACATTAGAGACACATTGTTGGGAAGAACTTTTTATTTATTTTTAAAATTCTTAAAAAAATTTTATTTTGAATTTTTCCCTCTAGTTACATATTTCATGTTCCTTCCCTCTTCCCAAAGCCCCCACCTCACCCCACCCCACCCCCCAGCCGATGCACAATTGCACTGGGTCTTACATGCATCATTGATCAAGACCTAATTCCATATTATTGATAGTTGGACTAGAGTTATTGTTTAGTGTCTACATCCCCAATAATATCTCCATCAGCCCATGTGATCAAGCAGTTGTTCTTCCTCTGTGTTTTTTCTCCCACAGTTCTTGGGAAGAACTTTTTAAAAGATATTTTATCTTCTCAATTACATGTAATAACAATTTTCCATATAGGTTTTCTGAAATTATACTGTCCAAATCATCTCCTTCCTTCCCTCCCTTCCCTCCCCACTCCTGGAGATGGCAAGCAATTTTATCTGGGTTATATATGGGGAAGAAAATAAACTCAGTGGGAACTTATTAATCTTTCATTTGATTCTAAGATTTGTAAGACAGTGAAGTGTGACTGCTGTTGTTTATGAAAGCCTTCCTAGTTTCTTATATTTTTATTGAGGACATCCATGATATTTATATGTATAAAATAATAATGGGCAGCATCTTTATAGTACTTGAAGGCTTGCAAGGATTTATAATTATTATTTTCTTTTATCCTCTCCACAATCAAATGAGGCAGATGTTATTATTATCCCCATACTACAGATGAAGAAACTAAGGAAGACAGAGGTTAAATGACTTGTACAAGATCATGCAGCTAATAAGTATCTGAGGTCAGATCTGAGCTTGGATCTTTCTGGATACCAGTACAGTACTCTATCCATTTTGTCATCTAGATTTTTATAAAGGTGAAAAAGTTGATGTATGACTTGCTTGTTACTGAGATCACCTCATTTGCCCTTTTAATAATAATTTTTAAAAGTGGTAGCTGGGGGCAGCTGGGTAGCTCAGTGGAGTGAGAGTCAGGCCTAGAGACAGGAGGTCCTAGGTTCAAACCCGGCCTCAGCCACTTCCCAGCTGTGTGACCCTGGGCAAGTCACTTGACCCCCATTGCCCACCCTTACCACTCTTCCACCTATGAGACAATACACCGAAGTACAAGGGTTTTAAAAAAAAAGTGGTAGCTAATATCACCTGTAATTTTCCAGATACATAGTCTATTCTTTTCTCTTTGATGTGATGTAAATTAACTCCTCAAGCTTTCAATTATATCACCTTCAACATAGTTCTGTTTTTTTCCTGTAGGTACTTGATCTGGCCCAGCTGCTCTTTCTGACTTCATTACCTTAAGTACCATTTCCACTTCCTGATTTAGCAACAGCATGTTATAGTTACATTGTCAATTGGTTCTGGAAAACAGATTATGCTACAAGTGCTGGCAGATATGCTACATTTCCCTTTATTTGTTGTTCTTCCAGATCCACCTATAAGTCCTCTTGGGAAGATTTGATGTCACTGAGTTTGATTCCATACTTTTTGCAAACTTATTTATGTCTCTACAGCTAGCATATTCATTAGCTCAGCAATGAGATTAGTTGTTAGCTGGCAGAGGTGATTTGGGGGCCATTTTGGCCTCTTCCTTGTGGTAATTGATCTATATCAGTTAAATTTCTGGAGGAATTTGTGATAAACAGGGTCAATATATTTTCCTTCATCAATTTTCCATTTTCTTTGCATCAATAGCTGAATAGGGTCAATTGGTTCTGCTATGATTGCCTTCAGTGTCTTTATCTTTATTCTGTCTTTATGTTTGATTTGGATTTTGACTTTTGTTTTAATTAGCCAATGCACACAGTCACCTGATTTGTAAATGACTCCCACCCTGATAACTCTTCATTTTTTTGTTTGTCAAGGTAGTCACTTCTGCATTTTGTGATGTTCAATACAACAAATACTTTTAAAATGTCTGCTTTGTATAATCTGCATCAGTTCATATAAGTCTTTCTAGGTTTCTTGGCACCTGTCATATTTGTACTTTCTTAGAGTACAATAGGTGATACAATGGGTACAGTGCCAGGTCTGGAGTCAGAAAGACTCAAGTTCTTGGGTTCATATGTGATCTCAGGTACTTACTAGCATTGGTACCCTGGACAAGTCACTTAACCCTTTTGGCTTCAGTTTCCTCATATATAAAATGGAGAGGTAAACCACTCCATTGTCTTTCCCAAGAAAACTACAGATGGGATCACAAAGTGTCAAACATAAGTAAAAATAACTGAACAACAACAAGGGTGCAATAATTTTCCATTACACTCATATAAAAGTTGCTGGTAATCCATGAAAATTCTGATGCCTTGAACAATCTCTGATTTCACTGGCTTGGATATTTCTAAACCAATGCTGATTGTTCTGCTCCCCCCCTTCATTCATCTTCTACAATTCTTTTTTTTTAAAGATTTTATTTTTCCAATTACATGTAAAAACAATTTTCAACATGTTTTCTAAAATTATAAGACTCCAAATTGCATCACCAAATTGTCTCCCTCCCTCCTTTCCTCTCCTGTCTTGAAGATGGTAAGCAATTTGATTTGGGTTGTACATGTATTATCATGCAAAACATACTTCCAAATTGGTCATCCTTGCTCTACAGTTCTTAAGCATATTCTCCCTTAAAGCCCCTACAGAATAACAAACTAACTCCTGGAAGCATTTCCTCTTATTCTTTTAGTATTTGGGTTGGGAGGGGGTCTCACATGATTTGTTTGTTTCATGTCTCTCCTATTCACTACTTCATTACTGGCTTGCCTTCTTTTACAGGTATGCTCACGACTGATAACATTTTAATTCACTTCTTTAAAGTGAATCATTGCTGGCAATAAGCTACCATCTTCCGAGGCTTCTATCTACAGTGCAACCTTCTATTGTCCTTTGGGGTCGTTTGTTGTTTAAATTCTTCTGAGATCATTCAATACTCTGAGTCACAGTCAGATAGCATCGAAGAGAGAATATCTGTATTTAATAAATGGACTTTCAGATTCATTAGCAATTTGGGATCATTGAAGACAAAACAGTTTCCAAAATGCAATCAAATCTTGCTTCCTTCCTTCTCCTATTCAATTCTAGACCCAGTTCATGATTCATCTATAGTCAACATGAGATGGATGTTATGAAAAGTACACACTTCTCTCCCGCTTTGTTTTCCCAGTGTGGGAAGATTGGCAGTGTTCTCTGGCTTGAGAAAGTTAGCATGATATCATCTGTGAAGAGAAACCTTTGGGGAACCTGAGCATAGGAAATAATTTTGTTTAGACCTTGCTTTTTCTAAGTGGGGAAGGTTTAGATCATTTTATAGTGAATAGAGTATTAGACTTGGAGTCAGGAAGGCCTGGGTTCAAATCCTGCTATTGATTCTTAACTTGCTAATGGTGTGACAATGGGTGAATCATTTAACTTTTTTGAGACTCAGTCAATTCTCTAAGACTTATGCACTAAATTAGAGCTGGCTTGGTGGAAGGCATTTCCACACTGACAAAATCTGAGATCCTTCATTATGGCATAGTAGAAAGAGCCTGTGTTGTGGAATTGAGTCTGGAGTCAAAGATCTACTTTGATAACTGGCACCTATTTGTCCTTTAGCAAACTCCTCAACCTCCATGAGCCACAGTTTTCTCAACTGTAAAATGAGGAAGTTGGACTAGAGGCCCCTTCATTCTCTAGATCACTTATTCTGAGATCCTCCACATGCTGATGTCTTATTATCTTGAACAATGAATATTCAAGAATGTACATTGACAGCAACCCTTCCCTCCATTTTCTTTCCTGAGTTATATACATAATAGAATTAGAAGAGAGATTAAGAAATTGAATTAGGCAGAGTTTATTATATAGTAAAAAAAAGCAAATGGAATATGATTTGGATATGGAATGGGATAAGAAGATATGATCTGTTCTTTAAATTTCTTTCCCCAAGAGTAATGAATGTTGGAGGGGGATGTGGCAAAATTGGGACATTAATGCATTGCTGGTGGAGTTGTGAACTGATCCAACAATTCTGGATGGCAATTTGGAACTATGCCCAAAGAGTGCTAAAAGAATGCCTGCCCTTTGATCCAGCCATACCATTGCTGAGTTTGTACCCTAAAGAGATCATAGACAAAAAGACTTGTACAAAAATATTTATAGCCATGCTTTTTGTGGTGGCAAAAAACTGGAAAATGAGGGCATGCCCTTAAATTGGGGAATGCTGAACACTGGAATGACCTCCAGGAATTGATGCAGAGTGAAAGGAGTAGAGCCAGAAGAACACTCTACACAGAGACTGATACAGTGTGGTAAAATCGAATGTAATGGACTTTTGTACTGGCAGCAATGCAATGATCCAGGACAATTCTGAGGGATTTATGGAAAAGATGCTACCCACATCCAGAGGAAGAGCTACAGGAGTGGAAACACAGAAGAAAAACAACTGCTTGAACACATGAGTTGATGAGGATTGGGGATGTAGACTTGAAATGACCACACCAATGCAACTATTAATAATATGGAAAAAGGTCTTGATAGATGAC
This sequence comes from Gracilinanus agilis, assembly GCF_016433145.1. Classification (NCBI taxonomy): domain Eukaryota; kingdom Metazoa; phylum Chordata; class Mammalia; order Didelphimorphia; family Didelphidae; genus Gracilinanus; species Gracilinanus agilis. The sequence goes on along the minus strand of NC_058131.1, from coordinate 663,050,369 downwards.
ACACGTTAAAACCAGTGGAAATGCATGTTGGCTATGGGGAGTTTGGGGGGGGGTGAATGGGAAAGTAAAAACATGAATCATGTAACCATGGAAAATTTTTCAAAAAAATTAAAAAATTAAAAAAAAATAAATTTCTTTCCCCACATTGAGTAGAGCCACCACTATGGATTCTTCCTAACCTTGAGGCTCAAGACTGATGGGGAGGGATTGAGGAGACTGGGCCTTCCCTATGGGCAGTGACAGAGGCCCAGAGGATGTCAGGATGGATTAGGTGTCAGCAGGGGATGGAGGTACTATTTATTGTCCCTTTTAAATAGCATTTTATGATGTGTTTTCTCCACGTTAGAAATGCAGAGTGCAATGGTGTTGACCATAAAGTATTCTGTCACTTGGTGTCTAGGTTGACAAGCTCAGTAAAAGCCCTGAATTATGGACACTTATTGGTACAACAAAGTCCAGCATTAGGGAAAAAAGCTTCTTCTTTGGAAGAAGCCCAGCCTGAGGAAAGGAAGGACATTCTGCAAGTTGGAAAGCTCTGATGGATGTGTGTGGCCATGTCAAATCCAGGCCAGCAGTAGTCAACAGGGCACCTTTTCACTAGGTCTGCAGAGGAATTTGAGGTAGAAAAACTAGGAAAAGGCATCACAGAATGCTTATTAAACAGGAAGAGACAGTCCTTGAATTGAAGGACTGAGTTAGATCATGTATTTGGGTAAACATCAAGCTAGGGTCAAAAGTTGTACATTCTTATCTCAGTAATGGGACCAAATTAGTCCAAGAAAAGGAGACTTTGCTTCATGGTACCTACTGGTACCCAAAGGGCTATACAAGTATCCCTTGCACATCATGGGAGTTAGGGGAGAGGTACCCCTACAATCTGAAAAATCTTTGTAAAAAATTTTGGCTCTCCTTTTGTTACAGAAAAAAGTCTGATTTTTTTTTCTTTTTCTTTTATGAGGTGTTTACAGTACTTTATTGTAAATGTTGGGTAAAGTATGAATTTCTGAATTTCTAAACATTTCCTGATTCTGGGCCCAGTACTTTATTTGCTGAGCCACTTAGCTGCCTCCTAGACATACAGAGGTTAAGTGACTTTCCCAGGAAATGGCTGAGATCAGGTTTGAACTCAGGACTTCCTGTCTCCAGGCCTGGCTCTCTATTCACTAAACCTCCTAGCTGCCTCCTCTTTCTACACTTAAAGTAAATGGTTTCTAGTGGTTATTCTGTTCACAGCAGGGGCACCAACAAAATCCCATGCTCAGTGGTTAGGACAAAGGATGATGAACAGTTTTGGCAAGGGTAAAACTGATTTTGTTTAACTCCTTTGTCCAGCTGATTCATTCAAAGCCATGCCTACAATCCTGGTAATGATATTGCCAGCAGAGGCTGCAAGTTTGTGACTGGCAGAAACAGACAGAACCATCCCTCCAACAACAATTTGAAACTCTTCAACCTAAAAGCTCATGAAGAAGGCTTTCTCCTGGAACTCTTCACATCCCAGGAGCATCAATAGAATCATTCAAACAAGGGAATGGGTATTTCTTTGGATCAGGGTTTCCTACTTTTCTTGAATAGTTTGATGTCTTTAGGAGACAGTCATTCTAATCCTCAAGCGTTTCTCCTCCCTTTCTCTTTTCTCCCAGTAGAATGTAAGCTTCTTAAAGGGAGAAGCTGTTTTTCATTTTTTCTTCACATCCCCAACTGTACCTTTATCTAGTACAAAGACTTACATATAGTACATATTTAATGCATGGTGAATCAATGAATGAAAGATTATACTTGGAGCATAGCCTCTTACTTTCTTCAAATCTGTCCCCACTCTGGTCTATCCCCTACTCAGCTTCCAAAATGATCTTCCTAAATTGTGGATCTGTCTCATTTCCTTCCTCTGTTCAAGAAACTCCAGTTGTTCCTTATTATCTCCAGGATCAAATATGAAACCCTATGTTTGGCTTTTAAAGCTCTTCTCAAACTTCTCTGATCCCAAATCATTCTTTTTATATTTTGCTCCTCTTCATGTATTTTACAATCCAACAACACTGGCCTCTTTGGTGTTCAGTCCTCCAACAAGATACTTCATCTCCTGACTCTGTGGCTTTCTCCGTATTGTCTTGTATCCATGTCCTGGATTCCCTTTGTTGTTGTTGTTTGGTCATTTCAGTCATGTTTGGCTCTTTGTCAACCCATTTAGGGTTTTCTTGGAAAAGATATTGAGGGGGGAAGCTGGGTGGCTCAGTAGATTGAGAGTCAGACCCAGAAACAGGAGGTCCTAGGTTCAAATCTGGCTTCAGCCACTTCCTAGCTATGTGATCCTGGGCAAGTCACTTAACTGCCATTGTTTAGCCTTTATGGCTCTTTTGCCTTGGAACCAATACACAGTATTGATTATAAGATAGAATATAAGGGTTTTAAAAAAAGATATTGGAGTGGTTTGCCATTTTCTTCCCCACCTCATTTTATAGAGGAGGAAACTGAGTCCAACAGGGTTCAGTGATTTGCCCAGGGTCATACAATTCATAAACGTCTGAGGTCAGGTGTGAAATCAAGAAGATGGCTCTTCCTGATTTAAGGCCTGGCACACCACCACCTAATTGCCCTGGATTTCCTAATTTCCTTCAAAACAACTCAAATCCCACATTCTTCCAGAAGCCTTCTTAGTCTTTTCCCTTCCCTTTGCACTTCCCTAGGTCCCATCCCTCAGAGATTGTAGTTTCCTTGGTATATTTTATTTTTTGTATGTACATAGTTATTTGCATTTAGATTCTCCTTTTAGAATGGGAGCTCCTCGAGGGTAGGGGTTATTTTTTTCCTTTCTTTGTATCCCCAGCACTTAGTACAGTGCCTGGCACATGGTAGGTATTCTACCAATGTTTGTTGACTGACCAATTTGGCTTCAGACATTTCAAATCACCTATTCACCACCACCTCAAATAAACTAACCACACCATTAAATTTAGGGTCTAATAAGCACCCCATCACACTTCTCTGTAATAGTGATGTAGGAAAGGAGATCTCATGAAAGTATCTATAGCTGGTTGCTTTATTTGTGCCACTGAAGCAGGAGCACAGAGCTGAAAAAAAAAGAAAAAAGACAGAAGCAACCCAGGGCTCAGAACTGTTTCTTCCTTAGAAGCCACTTTGTAGAAATCCTGGTCAAACTGGGACTTGCATTTCCAGGATGGGATCAACTGATTGATGGACCACAGGTCTATAGGGCAAAGTGATTGCAAGACACTCCACAATGGATCAGTGAGATTTATGTCTTGAGGGCAAAACCCCCCACATGGGAACATGGGATCATAGATTTAGAGCTGGAAGGATCTCAGAGGTCATTTGGTTCAATGTCCTCATTTTACTGGTGGGGAAACTATCATCTAGAATAGATAAAAAATACTTGCTCAATGTCATATTCATAAAAAGTGGCAAAGTAGAGATTTGAATCTAGGTCCTCTAATGCAAAATCCAACACTTAAAAAACAACCAAAACAACCTTTGCCTTCCATCTTAGAATCAATACTCTGTATTGGTTCTAAGGCAGAAGAGTGATAAGGGCTAGGCAATGAAAGTTATGAGACTTGCCCAGAGTCACACAGCTAGGAAGTATCTGAGGCCAGATTTGAATGCAGGACCCTCCAGAGCATCTCTAGGTCTGTCTCTGTATCCACTGAATCACTAGCTGTCCTCTCATTACTTTCTTTGGAAAAATGCTGTTTTTAAAAGCAAAACAACATGACTATCATTTTCAAATGTCCCACCCACAGCTTACTACTCAAGGAAACCTCTGTTGTAATGGAATCTATAGTTAAACAAAACAAACCAATATACTGCCCAATAGCAAGGAAGTGAGGCATAGGTTATCAGAACCCTGATATGCAATGACCAAGCTTGACTTCAGAGGATTATCACTGAATTATTTGTCTCTTTCTGCCAAGATGTGACTGTAGAAGGGACAAATAGTTCATTGCTAATCCTCCTAAGTCAAGCTTGGTCACTGCATGGATCAGAGTTCTGCTGTTTTCTAATGCTGCTTTCTATTATTGCAGCCATTATATAGGCCATGTTCTTGGTTCTGCTTATTTTACCTGGAATCAGTTCATATAGGTCTTCCCAAGTTTCTCTGAATTCTTCATATCAGTTGGTCCTTATTGATATGACTATATTCCGGCAATCTTAACACTAACCAACTCTGCCAAGACATTAGGCAGGGAAATTTGTGCCTAGGTCCTTTTGAATGGTTGTTCAAAGTTAAGAGAGGCAAATTTTGGGGAGAAGCAGAGAAATCAGGCTGTCTCTAGTGGCATTAGGGTAGTCCCTTAAAGGTCTTCAAGCAGACATTTGTTATGGTCCAAAGAGGATTCCTTTCTAGGCAGGGCTGGACTAGGGCTTTGGAGGTCCCTTCCAACACTCAAATGCTGTGATTCTGGGGGAGCTTGTGGGGACAAAAGTTAACTTCTTAATTGAGAGCCATTTGAGGAGTTGAGAAGAATTAAACATTACTGAGCAGGGGAATAACTTGCAGTTCTGGAGAATGTCTATAGATCGCTAATGAGGACTGACAGGTAGCACTCTGTTCCTGAGAGATGAGTCCTTCCGAGGGTTCAATATTTGTCAGAGGAGAGAGAGAGAGCCCCTGTCAGTCCCCAGTCTCTAGGGACGAATAAAAATGGAGGTAGCAAAAGTGTCAGGCCTGGGTGTTAATTGCCCCATCTAAATTAATACAGTTGTAATATTTATTGGAATGCAGCAATCAAATCCTATCCAGCTTGATGAGGGGGAGGTGGGGAGACATAAGGCAGTTATCTAAGGATGGCTCCCAGAGGGATAACAGACAAAAGGGGATGGGGGGGCATAGGATGGAGGTGATCGTTCAGCTGAAGTCCTCTTGCTCTATTTTGGCCTTAGTGGGCTCATGGTTGCTGTGCCGCTTCTTCCCCACCAGTCCCTCCTGTTGCATCATGTACCTTTGCAGCATTGCGGACATAGCTGGTGATTAATGAAAGAACAGGCTGATTTCTCTGCAGGCAGCTGTCCAACTCAATGAAGTAGAAAGCCATTTTAATTCAGGATTATTAGTGCAGTCTGAAGGGCTCAGTGAAGGAAGGAAAGCAGGGTGACAAGGTCAGCTGTGTGTGCCTGCTTCTGTGTGTTTAGGGTAGAAGGGGACAGGTGAAGGATCATTGTTCTAAAGTTAGAAGGGACTTCAGGGACCAATTAATTCAAACCCTTCCTTTTACAGATGAGGAAACTGAGAGCTCAAGAGGTAAAGTGACTTTCCCAAAGTCACATGGGTATTGAGTAAGATTTGAATCCAGATCCTCAGAAACTAGTCATTGAATCTCTTCGTTGTCTTATGATATCTTCTCTGGGTATCAAAGTGGAGAAAGTCATGATTCTTTTTTTGAAAGGAAGAAAAAAGAAGTGAAATTCTAGACTCAAATTCCTAATTCCTAAAAACTCTATATTTGTCATGTGAAAATGAATCAACAGTGGTTCCTCATAGGTAACAAAACAAATTCCCAGAATTTGAGAGTTGGAAGGGACTTCAGAGTCCTTTTAGTCCACCTCATACAAGAAAGGAAAGGAATGCCCATTCTAACCACATAAATCTCTTCTTAAATCCTTATTCTGATATTTAATGCTCTCTATAATCTAACATCTCTCCATCCTCTCTGATCTCATCTTTTAGTATTCTCTCAAATGTTCTTCCTCTTTTAGTCAATCTGGCACCTGAACTCTGTATATCCTATTGGTCCCTGAACTCTGTATAGCCTCCTCACCACCACTTTTCCTCCTTGCCACACTACCCAATATCCTAATTCTAAAGTTCATACTATTTCTTCTTACTTCTAGAAATGTACTCTTACTTTTTCCTCTATCTCTCTACCCTACAGAAGGCAGAATGTGTACAGAGCAAAAGAGACCCACTTTAGGAACCAGATAGGGGCTCACATCCTAGGGCTAAAAATTACTAGATATCACCCTGGAACATCCCTATTGCTCCTCTTGGTGGGTTTCTTCCAGAAAAATATATTTTGAGGAAGGGTCCTAGACAGCCATCTTCATTCCTTTCCTAGTTCTGCTGCTAAGTCGCCAGACTTTGCCACCATGTTCCATTCACTCCACTCTGTTTTTTTGTTCCTTTTCACATGTTGTCTTCTTCTATTAGAATATAAGCTCCTTGAGGGCAGGAAATGACTTTATTTTTGCATGAATTGATATCCTAGTTCTTAGTAGAATGATTGGCACATTTTAAGAGGTTAATAAATTTAATAATTTTTAATAATTAATAATTATTGCCTGCTATGGCAGTCTGCTTGGTGTATAATATCTCTTTGGTATTAGTCTGATCCACGTTGTAGTCAAGATTAGTTAATTCAACAAGCAATCATAGGTCCAGTCCAATGTGCAAGGCCCTCTGGTAGGACCTAGGGATATAATGACAAAAATGAAACAGGTTCTGACTTCAAAGAATTTACATTCTGGTGAGGGGAAGGGAACACATCAACACACACATAGAACCTTATCCCTAGTACAGTGATGGCAAACCTTTTAGAAAACACTCCCTACCACTTCTTTTCTCCAGACTCATTTATATAAGGAATTGTCTGGTGAGGAAACTCAATGTCAGTCAGCCTCTGTTCTATACTTCCTGGTCTCTATTTATTTTGTTTGTATTTGTTTTCTATGAGTGTATTTCTCACCCTTGCTCTCTTAGATCCTTGAGAGCAGGGACAGTTTCATTTTTGTCTTTATATCTTCTGTGCCTAGGATATAAAATGCATTTAATAAGTGTTTTTTAAATGGATTGAACTCCTAGGGGCATTGAAAGCCAAGAGTCTTCCTCCACTTCCCCCCATTCACATGTTAGGTGAGATTTGAACCCAGGTCTTCACGACTGAAGCTAGCTCTATATCCACTGCACCATTCTGTCTCTCAACTGGCTCTATCCAAAGCTGCTTCTGAATAATGTTTGTTGACTGAGAGAATAAATCCATGGAGCCCATACTTGCTCAGAGTAAGGGGCTGGTCATAAAGCAGGAGAGAATAACAGATAAAAGATCAGAAACTCACTCATTTCTTTTAAAAATCTCTTAACTACACCTTGCTCCTAATAAGCTGGCACCTCAACAGCAGAAGTAATTATAGCAGAGCTCTATCCAATCAGCATGCAGAAGAAAAAATAAACTCTACCCTGGACTGGCATGGAGAAGAGGTTCCCATTCATTTTCTCTGATACCTCGAGCATGCCTCTCTCCTTTTTTAAAACATTCCATCCCTGCCAGCCTAAATTCTGCCCGGCAAAAGACTTCCCCTTAGCAATAGCAGGGGAAGCTTTAGGGTAGGCTGGCTTGAGAAGAGCCACTGGAGATGAGGAGATGCTAATAGTATGGAAATAAGAAATCAGTCCCAAGGCTGGGCCAGCTGCCAGATTGGGACCCTGCTTCTAATTGAGGAGTAAGCCTGTATGGTAGGAAATGGCCAGGCGCCTGGCGAAACACTGAGGCACAAAATCCTTTTCTTCTATTCATAAGTGGTGGTCCATGGCACTGACCCTTAGGAAAAACCATCTATTTCTTTGCACTTTAAAAAATAATTATGACACTGCCTTATGTTTGTATGGTGCTTTGTGGTTAACAACCACAATCTCATTTATTCTTCTTGGGAATGAAGGGAAAGTATTACTATCCTCATTTTAAATATGAAAGCACTGGTATTACTAATTGCTTCTACTAATTAGAGGAAGTTGTAGCTCAGTGGATAGAACATGGAGCTGGGAGTCAAGAAAACCTGAGTTAAAATCCAGCCTCAGATACTTTTTCTCTCATTGTATGACCCTGTGCAAGTCACTTAACTTCTGATTGCCTGACAAAAGGATCCATTGAAGAGGAAAACGGCAAACTGCTTCATTAACTTTGCCAATAAAACTCCATATTTTTATTGTCCAGTCTGTCAGACACAGCACAAAAACTATGCTCTGGGTACGAACAATGACAATCCTTTCAATTTTTCAAGTTGGCTATCATTCCCTTCCCTCTTATCCCATAAATCTTCTCTTCTCTTATTTAGACCAAACATCTCCATTTTCTTCAGGTGATCCTCAGATGGCATGGCCTGGAGAAGGCCCTTATCATCTTGGTGGCTTTCCTCCAGATATATTCCAGTTTGGCAATGTGTTGCTTAAACTCTGGAAAATGACCACAGTACTGTCTTTTCTTTCTTGCTATCCCCTATCCATTCACAGCTAGATTTCATTTTACTGCTCTTTATACTTGCTTGATTTAGGGAGGGGGATTTTTATTTAACAGTGATATAGTGGAAAAAGCATGACATAGAGGTAGTTGTAAGACCTAAGCTTTAGCCTTTATTCTGCCAATAGCTTTGTGACTTTGAGGAAATGATATAGTTAGGCTAAACAACCTCTTGGGAGTCCATGGATCCTACCATTATTCACAGTCTACAGAAATATCTCGACTCAAGAACGAATATTCCTTAAGCACCCACTGCATGCATGATGGGTTCTTTGCTAAGTGCTGGGGATTCAAAAACAAAAATGAAAGAGTACTTGTTTTCAAGGAGCTCCCATTGTAGATGATTTTTTAAAAAAAGATTTGGCCTCTTTCTCTTGCCCAGTCTGGAAGAGCAGCAGCCATTTATAGACCTAATCCCAATATTTGCTTAGCACAGAAGCTTTAGCTGCTCCATTTTTATGACCAGTACTTGTTTGTCTCTCTAAAGGCAGTCTAGTGGCTCTCCACACTCAGAGACTCACCATATTAGTGCTAACAGGGCAGACACTTTATCATCTGTTTCAGAACTCCCCAAATCAATAGATCACTAGCCTCGGCCTCCCCCAGTAGCTGGCATTATATTACAGGCATGTGCCACCATGCCTGGCTAAATGAATCTTAATGATCATCAAATCCAACCCCCTAATTTTATAACAAGGTGGAGTGACACAAGGCCACACTGTTGCAGCAGCTGAGTGCTGTCCATGGTTCACATCCTTCAGAGCGTAGGGCCTCTCTGTACTGAGCTAAAAATGGCACATGCTTATAATAGTTGCATATCTTTCCCATCCCCCTCATTTACCAGCTGCAAAACATTAGGTATAATTTCACCCATCCAATAGCCTGTGCCACTACTATAAGAGCTCCATGAGGAGTGTAAGACTCACCAATCACATCTTTTTTTAAATTCGTTTTTATAATTAGTATTTATTTTCTCTCCTTATCTTCTACCCCACGAATAAAACTCTTTTAAAAATATGCATAGTCAAGAAAAACAAATGAGTACACCAGTCAAGAAAAGGACGTCTCATTTTACACCTTTAGTCTATTACTTCTCTGTCAGGGGCGGGACAACATTCTTCATTATTGGTCCTCTGGAATCAAGGTTGGTCATTATGTTCATTAGAGTTATGTCATCTCTAGTCCTATCTGCATTAGCCACTCTCTCAGCTTACCTGTGGATTTTTGAGAGCATTTCTCTGATTGTTGATGCAACAAATGAACTCACCTAGGACAAATGAGTTTCACTTTAGATTCTAATTCTTTCCCATTCTTTCAAAGTCACTCTACTTTGCTTCTAGTTTGGGATCTGTATATTCTAAGTGCTTTTGAATGAGTATACTTTCTTTGGGGAGCCATTCACTCGTCTCTGTGCAGCCCTTGGAGGGGGAAGAGGCAGTGCTTCTGAACAGGTCATTCTACCAGAAAATGGGGTATTTAATGCTGATGAGACACACAAGACCCAATCCTTCATAAATCTTACTTCTCTAAGATCCAACTTGTGAGTTGGGGTGGGTAATATACAGAGCAATAACTCCTAGCTTGTTAGTAGCTGTCCTAGCTTTTGTTAGTGTTCTCTTATCTTTGAGTACAATGAATTTTCTCTTATATCATATTATATCCAGGAATGTTGCACAAATAAATCTTAATAGCTAACATATAAAGAGTATTTTAAAGTCCTAAACTGCTCTTACATGATCTCATTTGATTCCCACAACTCTGAGAAATAAGATACCACCATTATTATCCCCATTTTACATATAATAAATTTGAAGCACAAAGAAGTTAAACCACTTGCTTAAGACACCTGCTAAGTGTCAGAAGAGGGACTCAAACCCGGATTCCCACTGGGTCCAGATTTCCAAGTTCAGCATTCCTTCTCTTCCATGAGTTAATCAGTCTGCATGTATTTCTAGAGGACATATGCCAGGTGCTGTCCAAGGTGCTAGGGTTAAAAAGATAAGAATTAAATAGTCCCTGCCCTCAAAGATCTTATATTCCATGGAGAAGACAACACACATAGAATAATTTTCTATAAAACAAATACAAGATAACATCAAAACAGAAAGACCTAGACCTGAAGACTTCAAGTAGAAGGTGACTGTTGAGCTAACTCTTGGTGAAAACCAGGAATTCCAAGAGGTAGAGTTGTGGGGTCTGCCTTCTTGATCCTGTCATCCTCTATAGTGGAGACAGGGCCAACTCATTCCAATGCCACTACCAGCTTCAGGGACAAGTCATTGTCTATCAAATGACTTAGCAGCCATTCGTCCTGGCTCTTGGATCACTCTGGCTATCAATACTCCGGTCCTCCCTAAGGAGCAGTAGGCTTCCTGCTACCAAAATGGGAGGAAATTTTGGAGTCCAGGGAATCACCTTGGGGCTTTTATAGGATAAAGAATTGTGTATTCAGCACAATTTCTGCCCGGGCTCTCTGCACCCCTAATGCATGCTGTTTACTGCTGCATTTTCAAAGAGCACTTTAACTGTGATAAATTTCAGGGGCTTTTGCCTTTTCTTCCTCTTGAAAACCAACAGCTTAGCTTTAATTACTAGTCAGCTAAAAGCAGGCTTCTTCTATCTTTCAAATATGTTGAGTTCTCTCACAGGGGTGGATTGGCTTGAGTGTGTCTTCCATAAGTAGCCAATATTTGATATAAACAATTTATCTGTTTTTTGGTGGTATTCCTTTAAATGCTTACTATTTTGTATTAGTGGGCTTAAAAATCTAATTGAAAGATAATGATTTATGTTGTAATAGAAATATACTAGGTCTTGCAGGTAGAAGACATTGATTGGACTTGGATTCATGAAGATGTGAATCCTATCTAAATCACTTACTATAGCTGTGTGATCCTAGAAAGTCACTTAACCTCTCTCCACCTCAGGTTCATTAATTCTAAAATAGGGATAAAAATAACCTACTTCAAGAATTATTGTGAGGATTAAGTGAGAAAAGATATGCAAAGTACCTTATCAACTTAAAATCATTACAAAAATGCCAGTGATGATGATGACAGCAACAATGATGGTATCTTGGCTCTTGCTTTTGAGCCACATGACTTTCTATAAGTTACTAGTCTCTGTGAATCTTGGCTTCCTCTTCTGTAAAATAGGGATAAAGATAATAATGCTAATATAGAGACCTTGCACAGGAACAGCCTAGATAAGGTTAAATACTCTTTTAACATGGTTCAAATGTTGTTCTGATATTAAAGATGCTTCCCCCTACAAATTGCAAACATTCCTATTGGTACTACATTTGAGACCTTTCTCTGGAATTGATCATGTCTCCTTAATAAGATATGAGCTTGTCTTGCCATTGGCCCATTGATGCCACATTAAGGATAATTGAGTTATCACTAGTCATGCTCTTAAGCATGCACATCTTTTACATTCCTTTGGACTTGACTTTTAAAAGGAAGAATAGATGGGGAAAAAACCTATCATATCCTTACAGACTCTGGTTCTCTGGGAGGAAACCTATGTGGTCCTCTGGCTCTTTCTGGGATATGTGCTCCCAGAATTGACAGCAGATGGTGGCAGTGGCAGAGTGGTAAGGAGTGCTTGGATCAACAAAGCTGGGATTAAAACTGGCATCAATAAGGGGAGGAACTGAGGAAATGCAGAAGGAGGAGGATGAGGAAGAGGAAGAAGACAAGGAGGAATAAGAGGAGGAAGAGAAATTATTTCTGGTCCAAGTGTCCCTAACCAGTATGAAGAAGGAGTTTCCTTGACAGTGTTATGTTACTAGGCTGTGCTTCCTAGACATAGAGGAGTTCCTATCACCAAATTCCAGGACCAAGCGGGACTTAGAAAAATAGTTTACCTAGACCAGAATCCTTCTGAACTCATGCTCTATCTTACCTACTTCATAGAATTATTGCAAGGACAAAATGAGATAATGTATATAACTGGAAGGCAATTAATAAATGCAATCATTACTACTAAAACAGAACAGAGGACTTGAAGAATGAACTTTTTGGAAATTAAGAATCATAGAATAGCAGACATCTATTGGTCATCTTAAGATTTATTCTTCAATTTCATTATTACTTTGGCAATGGCAGAAATTGAGAGGGTGAGGTAAAGCTTTGGTTTTTTAACTGTCGTGGGGGAAATGTATTCAAAGGACAAAGAGTAATTGAATTTTAGACCTGCAAGCATAGGAGAATGGAAAGAGCAATGACTATTCAGAAAATCTGTGTTTGGATCTGAACTCTTCTAGTACCTACATGTCTGTCCTTGGCCAAATCATACAATCCCCAAGGATCAATTTTCTCAAATCTAAAATGGAACTTATAATGCTTATTCTCCCTGGTAGTTTTTTATGGGGATCTAATGAAATAATGCATATGAGAGGACTTTGAAAGTGATCAAATGCCATTCCGATACTAGAGTATGAAATTGAACTTAGAGGGTATCCAGTAATAGAAAGACCATGTAGTTCAGTGGAAAGAGCACGAGTTCTGTAGTCAGAGATGAAGACTCAGTTTTCTTATCTCTAGAATGAGGAGAATGGACTAGTTGGCTCTATGGCCCCTTCTAGCTTTAAATCTATGATTGTGAGATTTATTTTATAGATAAAGAAAATGAGGTCCAGAGAAGTTAAATGAATTTCCCATGTTCCCATAGTAAGTTAGTGGCAGAGTATGTAATAATTAAACTTTGCATTTTCAAAATGCTTGTAAATTTTCAAAGCACTATCACATTTTCTCCATTATTTGATCCTCAGAAGAATACTCTTACATAGGCAAAGCAAGTATGAGTATCCTCATTTGACAGATGGAGAAACTGAGGCACAGAAAGATGAAGTGATAGATTCAGGACCACATAGCAATTTAAATCATGCAAATATATTTGTCTTATTTTTTTAAAAAGCAAAAAAATAAAGTGATAAAATTATGCTTTAATTTGCACACATTTTTTCACCATCAGTACTGTGGAATTGTCTTGGATCACCGTAAAGTCTTTTGTAGTTGATCATCATTACAACTTTGATGTTTCTGTGCACCATGATCTTCCAGTTCTCCTTACTTCACTTTGCATCATTTCATATAGATCTTCCCATGTTTTCTGAAACCACCATTCCTCCATCATTTTTATAAAATAATAGTACTCAATCACAATTGTATTTCATGACTTGTTCAGTCATTCACCAATTAATAAGCATCCCCTCAATTTCCAATTATTAGCCACCACAAAAAGAAGTGTTAAATTTCTTGTACATATAGGCTCTTTTCCCTTTTCTTTTATGATTTTGGGTTACAGATATAAACCCCACAGCAATTTAATGGTAAAGCTAAGTGGCGAGAGGTGGTGTGGTGTGGTAAGAAAAGTCCTGGATTTGAAATCAAAGGACCTGAGTTCAATCTCTAGCACTACTACTTTCTAGTTTTTTTAATAATCCTTTGTCTGTAGAAGGAGGAGGATGAACTAGATGGCTTCTGAGATCCATGCCCAACTTTAAACTTATGATAGTCTGAACTCAGGTTCTTCTGACTAAATTTCATAGTCTTTTTTGAAACCTCACATTCTAGTTTTCATTTGCTGGTGATTCATGGTGGATTTATCTGGAATGACCCTAATGGTGGAGTCAGATATATCTGATGCTTCAGATTTAGGAATTAAAAAAAGCAATTATAGCTCCAGACCAAAGTATATAGTTCTCTTTTAGGTCCTAGAGATTCGAAGTTAAAAAAGAAACAGTCCTTTATAGTCTATTGGTAAGTAGGCAAAAGAAGATCATTTATACAGAACAGGTGTCAATACAAATATACATACAAGATAAATAGAAAGGTTTCATTTTTTTTTCAGGTAGGACCCTAACAATGGGGCACTAACAACTGGGGAGAAAGGAGGTTTGCAGGAAAGGCTTTAGATAGGAGATGGCACTGATCTAAACCTTGAAGGAATCCAAGGATCCTAAGAGGATAAGATGAGCCTGGGATGAACTGTAGGCATCAAAAGCAGCCTATATCTATGCAAAGGCATGGAGTCAGGAATTACAATGCTAAGAATGGAAAACTTCAAGTTCAGTCTGTTTATTGGGAACACTGAGTATATGAGGGGGAGCAAAATGAAACAACTGTGTAAGGATAGTTTAGGTCTAGATTGGGAAGGATTGAATACAGATTATATCTGTAGCCACTTGAGGGAATTTGCTGCAATGCTCAATAGCCAGCCTTCAAAGACAACTGCCTGAGTGTTTGTTGTCCTTGCCTGAGAGGGAGGAATCATTCAACAGGATATTGTAGAATCATGGAATCATAAAATTGTATGATTTAAAGATTTTTTTAATGTAAGGAACCATAAAGATCTTTTAACCAGGTTATAGTGGGAAGAGAACCAGATTAGAAGTCAGAAGCTTTGTGGAATTGTTCCTTTCCCTCTCTGCTCCTCAGATGCTTTTTAGTATCTCTTTAAACTCTCAAATTCTTTGCTTTTACTCAACACCTTCATTTTTGTAAATGAGAGTACTGAGATCCAGAAAAGTTAGATAACTTCCTCACAGTCTCACAGTTTAGTTGATTTCTGGTAGAAGATACTTTCACTGATGTGGGAGCTCTAAAGATCTCTAAAGGGTCATTCATTGAAAGAAGAACCAAAGTAGTCCTGGTTACTTTCCATGATGCTAGGATACTAGATAGAATTTTCAGAAAGAGTGGAGCACATTTCTCCTATCCTCACGTAACTTCACAGGTCAATCAGTCAATTAATCAACAAGCATTTATTAGACACTTACTATGTGCCAGATGAGAGGTAGTATATTAGATAGAAAGCTGTCTCAGGGCCTGAAAGACCTGAGTTCAAGATTTGATGTGGGCCTCTTGTCAAATCATTTAGCATCTTAATACTCTGGCTTACTTTGGATAAATTGAGAGAAATTAGCAACTTTCATGGTAGAGGATGTTTCCTTAGCTGGGTAGTTTGCTCTACTAATGAGATCACAAGTCTAGTCTCTACTCTGAGCCTTTTATTCAGTTACTGAATAAGGTGCTGGGGATAGGAATATAAGGCAAAAATGAAACAGTCTTTGTCCTCAAGAAGCTAATATTTTACTGGAGGAGACAATGTGTATACATATAAGTTAATACAAAATAAAATAAAGTAATTTTGTGGAAGAAGTACTAGCACATGGGGGTGGGGTGGGAATCAGGAAAAAAATTAAGGAGAAAGTAGCATTTTAGCTGAGATTTAAAGGAAAGAAGGGATTCTAAGAGATGAATAGGAAGAGTATGAGATAGGAGAGGTAGCTTATATAAGAGTACAGTCAGGAAAAAAAGAAGGTTTTGCATAATGGGGTATGTTGAACTTGTCAAGATGGCCTGATCATCATTGACTTTCCAAAAGATGATAATTGTAGAGCTGTGTAATGTTAATATTCAACTGTGAAATAGGGTAAAATTCCTCCATATCAGACTACCTTACCACACTAGACTTTTCCTGATTCTCCCTGGTTATGAGCCCTCTCTCCCTCTTGAAATTGCTTTGTAGTTTTTGTATTTACTTCATTGGGCACATGTTGTATCCTCCCAGGAGAATGTAAGGTCTTTTTTTTTATTTTTATTTTTTAGAAAAATTTTCCATGATTACACGATTCATGTTCTTACTTTCCCCTTCACCCCCGTCCCCCTCCCCACATAGCTGATGCACATTTCAACTGGTTTTAACATGTGTCATCGATCTAGACCTATTTCCATATTATTGATAGTTGCATTGGTGTGGTCATTTCAAGTCTACATCCCCAATCATGTCCACATCAACCCATGTGTTCAAGCAGTTGTTTTTCTTCTGTGTTTCCACTCCTGTAGTTCTTCCTCTGAATGTGGGTAGCGTTCTTTTCCATAAGTCCCTCAGAATTGTCCTGGGTCATTGCATTGCTGCTAGTACAGAAATCCATTACATTTGTTTTTACCACAGTGTATCAGTCTCTGTGTACAATGTTCTTCTGGCTCTGCTCCTTTCACTATGCGTCAGTTCCTGGAGGTCTTTCCAGTTCACATGGAATTCCTCCAGTTTATTATTCCTTTTAGCACAATAGTATTCCATCACCAGCATATACCACAACTTGTTCAGCCATTCCCCAATTTAAGGACATACCCTCATTTTCCAGGTTTTTGCCACTACAAAAAGCACGGCCATAAATATTTTTGTACAAGTCTTTTTCCCTATGATCTCTTTGGGGTAGAAACCCAGCAATGGTGTGGCTGGATCTAAGGGCAGGCATTCTTTCATTTATTTATTTATTTATTCATTCATCCATTTATTTATTTATTTAATTTATTTAGATTATTTATTTATATGCCCTTTGAGCATAGTTCCAAATTGCCATCCAGAATGGTTGGATCAGTTCAAAACTCCACCAGCAATGCATTAATGTCCCAATTTTGCCATGAATATAAGCTTTTTGAGGGAAGGGTTTGATTTTTTTTAATTATATTTCTAGCATCTCACACAAATGTCCATTACATAATAGATACTTAATAAATGGAATTGAATTGACTAGGGAAGATGACCAGCTATAGGTCATTGATACATGTGTAACTGTAGACATGCCTCTGACCACTTCCAAAGACATGTTCCCATTGTTGAAGGACTTACTTTACTTTGGATGCTTTGGGATAATGCAGCAATCCCCTGCATGGTCCCTTTGTCCCTCTCTCTACTTTCTACACTCCCACAAGTGGGAATGTTAAGGCAGAGGGTTCTGCACCAGAGCTGTGTCAGGGAGAACTGGCTGTTAAACCAAGAGGAGACATTTATTCAAAAGGAGTGATTCTCCCCTGTGCCTCTTTCTTAGGTCCTCTCTGTGGAACTCACTATGAAGAATGGAGGAGGTATATCTTTCTCCACTTAGGAAATGGCCTTTGTTTGAACATGGTAGTGAGAGCTCAGCTAAGTGAACTTGAATCTGGGCCTCTGTTTACCTCTTTTGATATATATATTTTCCCTTGAGAATAGGTAACTGAAAGATAATCCTTTGATAGACATTGCCAGCCTGGGTTTCTACCTTGTGAATTCCAGAGTTCATGTGTTCCTGGGTTTAGGGAGCTACAGTCTTTGTTTCAGCTCTGGCACAGCAGCCTGCTACTCCACTAACATGATAGGGTAAGAAGAGACCAAGGGGCCACAGAGGGAGTTGCTTTTTCATGGTGAAGCACCATGTCCTTCAATTCTGAGCACATATATACTCAGAAGTGACTGGGGTGGCTTTGAATTCTATGAGAAGTTCCCCAGGCAGAACACATCACAGAAAATGTTCAGAGGTAAGGCCTATCCTCATGAATACTCCATGGCACCCTCTATGGGAGGGACACTGTTAGAGATGCAAATCAGTGGAGATGGGGAGAGGGAAAGTTAACGTGGCTTAGAGGCAGTTTGGAAATTCATCTTTTTGGCAGAATTCTTGTGACTCCAGGCTTGATAGAAGACTTAGTTTCGCAATTCCCACTAGCCAGGAAGTAGTATTTTTGTTGGGGCATAAACTTGTCTAATATGAAAGTCTTGGCCATTGAATCCAGGCTGTTAAGAGATTTCTTGGGTGTTTGAGGTGAGGAGGCTTGTCTTGCCTCATTTTTACATTTTCACTTATGTTAATGGTTCAGATTGCCACAGCAATTAGTGAAGTAATAATGTACCTTTCTTAATGGATGTTTTCTGGTGTGTTTTTTTCTGGGTTAGACTTTAACCCTCTTCCTCAGGGTCTGCTTTTTCAATCAAAGAAGGTCTTTCTCCCCTCACATCCAAGCAAATGCATGTGGTCTAGTGAAAAGAGCACTAGATTAAAAATCATAAATTCTAGGTTCTTCACTTTGCTCTAGATGAATTAGAAACCCTTCCAAGGCAGTCGAGAATTCAAGAATTTTAGAGTGAGGAGCTCAGGAGCTTCTTACAGTATATTCTATACCTCAAAACAAATCCCTTCTACATTGCATCCAATGATCAATCATTTACCCTCTTCTGGAAGACCTCCAATGATGGGGAGCCCACTCTAAGCAGCCTATTCCATCCCGAGAAAGCTCTAATTTTTATGAAGTTTTCTTTGACATTACGCCAAAATTTGCCACTGCTGCTTTTACTGAATGCTCCTGGTTCTTCCCTCTGGGGCAAAATAATAACTCTAATCTCTCCTCCAAATGACAATCCTTCTAATATTGGGACATGCCTATTGTTCTCACTTCATTTTTCCTCTTTTCAGGTCTTTCAATGCCTACTCCCTGTGACATATACTCAAGTTCCTTCACCATTCTAGTTGCCTTCCTCTGAGTATTATTCAGCTAGCCAGTATCCTATGGTACCTTGGCTTATCCACATCCAGAGAAAGAACTGATAAATAGAAATAAGAAAAACATAGTTTTAAATATACATATATCTTTTTGTTAGATGATGCTTTCTTTAGCACATGAAGGGGAAGGAAGAGAGGGAGTCACATGAGAATTTTAATGTAGTAATCAAAAACAAAACAAAACAATAAAAGAACTTAACATAGCCTTCCATATGTTCTCTGGCCATAACTGAGCACATCTCTTTATTCCTGCCTCTCTTAGAGCAGCCCAAGAGTTGCTTTTTAATGTGTTTTTGGACACCAAAGCACACTGCTGACAGATGTTTCGTAGACTAAAGTCCACTAAAACACCTAGACCTTTTCAGAGCTCAATTTCCTTATCTTTACAATGAAGGGGCTGGACCCATTGATTCCTGTCAACCCTTTCAACTCTAAAAATAATAACTGTCTAAATTATTTTTAAAAAACAACAAAAGCAAATAATAACAAAAATAAATAACTCACTCAAATGCAACACTGGGAGTATATGCTCTTAATTTAAAAAATATCCGCCAAAGTGTAAGTGGATATGCCTGGGTTAATTTCTTAGGGAAGGATAGTTTTGATTTTACCATTTTACAAGTAGCAAAATCTCTCAATTTCTCTCTAATAATTATGATACCAATGATGCTTGACTCTGGAAGGAGATGAAATGGCTGGTTATGTCCTTTCTGCTCTCTTCTTGTAGTTTTATACCAAATTATTTAGCATGGCCTCTTCTTTTTTCATTTTATTTTTTAGAAAAATTTTCCATGGTTACATGACTCATGTTTTTACTTTCCCGTTCACCCCCCCTTCACACACACACCCATAGCCAATGCACATTTTCACTTATTTTAACATGTGTCATCAATCAAGACTTATTTACATATTATTGATAGTTTCATTGGTGTGGTCATTTAGAGTCTACATCCCCAATCATGTCCACATCAACCCATGTGTTCAAGCAGTTGTTTTTCTTCTGTGTTTCCACTCCTGTAGCTCTTCCTCTGAATGTGGGTAGCATTCTTTTCCATAAGTCCCTCAGAATTGTCCTGGGTCATTGCATTGCTGCTAGTACAGAAATCCATTACATTTGTTTTTACCACAGTGTATCAGTCTCTGTGTACAATGTTCTTCTGGCTCTGCTCCTTTCACTATGCGTCAGTTCCTGGAGGTCTTTCCAGTTCACATGGAATTCCTCCAGTTTATTATTCCTTTTAGCACAATAGTATTCCATCACCAGCATATACCACAATTTGTTCAGCCATTCCCCAACTGAAGGGCATACCCTCATTTTCCATTTTTTTTGCCACCACAAAAAGCACGGCTATAAATATTTTTGTACAAATCTTTTTCCCTATGACCTCTTTGGGGTACAAACCCAGCAATGGTATGGCTGGATCAAAGGGCAAGCAGTCTTTTAGAGCTCTTTGGGCATAGTTCCAAATTGCCATCCAGAATGGTTGGATCATTTCAAAACTCTATCAGCAATGCATTAATGTCCCAATTTTGCCACATCCCCTCCAACATTTATTATTCTCCCCTGCTATCATTTTAGCCAGTCTGCTAGGTGTGTGAGCATGACCTCTACTTGATGAAACTGAGAATCTGAATGTATGTCCACAACTAGAAATATGGCTTTCTATGCTCTGCTCAGGTCTTGTCTCTAATATCCACTTTAGTTCTGTGTGCCACATTTTAGGAAGGACATTGGTAAGCAGGATAGCATCAAGAAGAGGTCACCAGAATGGTTATGATCCTACAGATCATGCTGTATGAGAATTAGTAGAAGGAACAGAGGGATACTTAGTTTGGAGGAGACATTGAGAAAGGGCAGAGTTGGTGAGAGACTGGGATGACCATTTTTAGATATATTACAGAGTGGGTAACTCTTATACTTTGTATTAGATGGTTCCAACTCTGAGGTTCTGTGATTCTATTTCTGCATTTGGAATGTAGACTTTTCAGTTTAGGTTGGTCCCATTGTTTAGCTAGTTCTGAAAAAGAATATATTGGGAAGTGGAAAGTCATGGTTTTCTTCTTTGACATCAACCTGAAAGGTTAGGGACCTCTCGAAGCATCTTAGTTTTCTTAGTGATCCATCATACTGTTGTCATGGAGGAATATATCTAAACTTTATATGCAAGGCTTTTCCACTCTCAAAGGAGGTATTCTAGGTGAGGTGGAATAGTATAAGAAACAGAGGACAAGATTGGTGATCATAACGCCCGAGTTCTAGTTGTAGTTTTGCCAGTCAATTCAGAATGTGTCCTTGGACAAGTGACTTTCCCTCTCTGTATATCAATGTCTTCATATGCAAGAAAATTGGGTTCAATGAGAAGATGATCTCTATGATCCCATTATCCTTACAGTATGACTTTCAGTTGCATAATTTCCTATTTTCTTCAAGATTACAAATAATTTCTTAGCTATGAAATTACAATAATTTTTCTCAGTTCTCATGTTTCTTAGCCTCCATACTTTTGATCCTACTGAGTACTCCCTCCGCCTGGATGCTCTTGGCTTTTGAGACCCTGCTCTTTCCTGATTCTCCTCTAAATCTGTCTAGTCAGAGACTACTCTTAGTTTCCTTCACTAGATTCCTCTCCAATTCCACTAATTTGTCTCTCCATCAGGAAGGGTGGGACAAGTCTAATCCATACTGTCAAAATTCCCTGCAGGCTCTTCCTGGAATCCATATCTTCTTGTGAGCATCCACAAGTCAGAAAAGTGCCAAGTGTTCAGATGCCTGAAAACTTGAGATCTCCGCGTAGTTTCTGGTTATTTTCCCACCTTGACCCTCTCCTGACTCATTTATAGATTATATTCCTCCTCCTGACTTTTGGTCCCTGTCTCCTGAATGCTCTCACTAATTTTTTTTTCTTCTCAGTTACACTGTTTCAGATTTCAGATGGTAACATCTACTGCCCTCCTACTTGAAACCAATCTCTACCCCCTGGATCAAATCCATAAATCCCCTTCACAGACTTGACCAAGGTCAGCTCAACATCTTTTTCCAGAAGTTACCTACTATACAATTCAGCCTTAAAAATCATCTGCAAACATGGATTTCCACTAAAACTCTAATCTGGATTGTCTTTTCATTTCTCTGTACTTTCTAGGTGATCTCATCACTTTCCATTAATTTGATTATCATCTCTATACAGATAATTCCCATATC
This sequence comes from Gracilinanus agilis, assembly GCF_016433145.1. Lineage (NCBI taxonomy): Eukaryota > Metazoa > Chordata > Mammalia > Didelphimorphia > Didelphidae > Gracilinanus > Gracilinanus agilis. The sequence goes on along the minus strand of NC_058131.1, from coordinate 663,028,591 downwards.
TTTATATACATCCCAAATCTTTCTCCTGAACTCTAGTTCCTAATCAACAACTGACTTCTGGATATCTCTATCTCTATGTCTCATTGACATTTTAATTTCAACTTTCCTAAAATGGAACATATTACTTATCCATCTAAACATACGTCTAGAGATTACTGTTGAAATTAGAAACACACCTCCCTATTTCTGTAGAGGTCATCACATCTTTCCAGCCACTCAGGTTCATACTTAAGCCTACCTTCTTTATTTCCTATATTAGTTTTCATATTTTGCCAATTTTATTCTGTAATAACTTTCACAATTATCCCCTTTTCTCCATTCACATGGGCATTGTTCTGGCTCGGACCCTCCTTATATTTTGCCTGGACTACTATTTTCTCTTCATTAGTCTCCATATCTCAAAGGTTTTATTTCTCTAGTACATGTTCCATAAAACTGACATAACAATCTATTATATTTGTGTGCCATGATTTCGTTAGTCATTGCCAATTATTGGACATATATTTATTTCTATGTCTTTGCTATCACAAAAATGCATTTATGAATATTTGGTGCAAATGAGGTTTTCTTCTTATCAATGGCCTCTTTGAGATATGTCTAACAGTTGAATATCTGGTCAAAGGGTATGAGCCTTTTATTCATTTTATTTGAATATTTCCAAATTGCTTTCTGAAATTATTGTCTTTATTTAAAGCTCCACCAACAAAGCACTAGTTTCCCATAATCTCTCCAATAGTGTCTATTTCCATCTTTTATCACCTTTGCTAAATTGCAGAGTATGTGAAATTATTTTAATTACATAGATCATTTCTCTGCTTTAAAAGTTTTAACATCTTCCTATTTTTCTGGGATAAAATATAAACTTTTCCACTTGGCAGCCACAATCTGGTTCCAGCTTACCTTTCTAGAATTATTTCATATCAACCCCCTTCATGTACTCTATATTCTCTCTGGGAAAATTAGTCAAGTTCTTTGAACTTGGAATTCAGTTGCCTTTGTCTCCATACAAGCTATCTTACATGCCTGGAATATACTCTCTCTTCACATACACTTATATTTCTTCAAGATTAAGTTCACATGTTGCCTTCTACATAAAGGCTTTCTAAACAGCTGTTAGCACTTATTTCCTTTTCATATTACCATGTGTTTACTTCCCTCATATATTTTATATTCCTTCAGTAGAATGTAAACTCCTTGAGGTTTTTGTCTTCATATTCCTAGAACTGTATCTAATTCCTAGTACACTGTAGGCATATAATACTTGTTTATTGTTTCTTTCTTTTTATTTAAATCCTTATCTTCTCTCTTAGAATTGATATTAAGTATCTGTTGCAAGTGATAAGGACTAGGCAATTAGGATAAAATGAATTGTCCGGGATCACATAGCTAGGAAGTATCAGAGGCCAAATTTGAACCCAGGATCTCCTGTCTTTAGGTCTGGCTCTTTATCCATTGAGCCACCTAACTGCCCCTGTTATTTTAGTTCTTTAAGCAGGAAATACTTTTTTCCTCTTGCTGCAACATCAAAAACAGATCTCATGGCATCTCTTCCAATTCATATCTGATACATGATTTCCCATCCCTAACTGGTTTAACTACCCTCTGCTTAAACACCTACTAATGATGGTTCACCAGCTCCAAAGGTAACTCATTCCATTTTGTAAAATTTCTATTCACTGGACATTTTACCCTTATATTGAGTCAGAATCTAAATTTCAGATTTCTGTCCCCCTCCTCCCCTTGTTATCTCCACTGGGGCTATGAAATATAAAGGCAATCCCTCTTTAATTTGAAAACTATTCAGATATTTGAAGATAACTATCCTGATCCCATTTTCAGGTCTTCTCTTCTTCAGCCTAAACCTTCCCAGTTCCTTTAAATGTCCAATATAATATGGTTTCAAATATCTTGATCATATTCCAACAGGTCTGACCTGATTGATAAATGTTTCTCCTAAAATGAATTGCCCCAAACTGAAGATGTATTTCCAGTGGGATGCAACTGGGTCAGGATTCAGTGGAACTGTCACCTCCTTTGTTCTGAACATGATCTTCTACAAAGGAAGCCTAATATCATATTGCTCCTTCTGGCAACTATGTCACTCTGTGACTCCAAAAATTTTTGTGGACAAAATCCCTAGTCTTTTAGGGATAGAGTTCTTGTGAATTTTGTTTTGTAACACATTGTGTGAAAGGATGGAGCATCCTAAAGAGGAAGATTCCAGTGTAGAGTTGCTTTGAGAGACAATTTAATTTGTGGATCCATTTACTGGATAGTGAAATGTCTGATCCCAGCTCCTGCACCCCACCCCCCTGACACTATACTCAGGTTGTCATTCTACGAAATGGAAGTTGAACATGCTGCAGTCATGTGAATTCACAACTCCTGGGATTATAGTAATCAATTTAACAGTTCTTTGTATATAGTTGAGTTTTGAATCTTCTTCATTTAAATAATTTATTTAATCTCAGACTTTTCATACTCCATCTGGTTAGCATTATAGGAGGCCCCACCCTTTGTGTATTAACTCTACCTGCTTGTTAGCAAGTATTCCCTCCAACCCATTGCTATTTTACCAGTAATTAAGCTTCACTGGGCCTTTTAAAAGATGGGAGGGTTTAAATACCCGTAATTCAATATACCTTGTTTACTGATCTCTGCCATTAGCTAAGTTGAAAGCAAAATGTTTTAATTAAAAAGATTGGCAATAAGTTGGTATAATGCCATAATTTGCACTGGGCCTCTTCTAGAAAATGACTTAACCTCTGTCTTGGTTACTATGACAACTAATGGACATAATTGTACCAGTGTGTGAGAGACAGAATATGTGTAGAGACGTAAAGCTTTATTTTAAAAAATGACTCTGGTAGGATGGTGCTAAAAGATTAAAATGCAAGCTCAGTGTCCAAAAGCCCTTTCCTCTTTTGATCACAGGCTGACAGTTTTATCTCACTGTGTTATCTGTCTGTCTTCTGGATCATCTCAAATGACTTCATGACTTGATACTTAACTTGGGTTCATTAATCCATCAATATCTGTAAGGTAGCCTATGATGGAGTCTGTCAATTGCCAAAGCTCTCCTTTTGGGATCAAAAGGAATTTGTTTAATGACATCCAAGCAGAAATTCATCTTAAAACCACATTGAAAGTCCATTTAAAAAGTAGCTCACCCAATCACTGAGGTGACTATTGCATTAGAGACCTAGAGCCCATAAATAGTGGTCACCACATTATGGTGGCAATAAATGTAACTCATCTGACCTTAGTGCTTTCGTGTGGGATTGAGCAGGCCATATTTAAAGAATGAGTATTCTATTTCTGAGAACCTTCTTTCAAAGGATGGGAAATGGAGAATGGTTAGAAGACTCCTAGAGATAGTTCATGGTAAGAACTGATGGTGATTATATGAAAAATAGAATGTTAGAAGTAGAAAGGACCTAAAAGAGCATTCAGTACCACCTCCCTTCATTTACAAATGAATAAAGGAAGGCCCAGAAAAGAAAAGGGACTAGTTAACAATTCCATAGTTATTTAGTGACAAAGAGAGGACTAAAACTTAGTATCATAGGATTCTAAATTTTGAGCTGTAACGGACTTTAGGGATAATTTAGTCCAACCCCCCACCTTTTACAGGTGAGGAAATTAAAGTTCACAGAAGTCACATGGTTTATCCTAGGTCAGTGATGGTGAACCTTTTAGGGATGGAGTGCTGGGCCCCACTGCTATTCCACCCTCGAACCTCCCCTGATTGCCAGGCATGCCCCACTCCTCCCTTACCCCATACAGGGGGAAGATAAAGCACTCCCACCGGGCTGCTAGGCAGAGGGGTGGGTGAAGTAAGGAATGTCCTCAGCTCTGCCCCAGTCCCTCTGCCTTTCTAGTAATGTTAGAGGGAAAATTAGATATTATATTTAAGGTGTGGTCGCCAGGAATCAATAATTCAGATTGATTCTATAATTAAAATAGATCCAAGTCAGGATGGGTTTTATGGTAGTTTATTTACAATTGGGAAGGTAGAAGGTAGGAAAATAGAGAGAGGGAGAGGCTGGCCTGGACCGGCATAGATCCGGACCAAGAGAGGGCTAAAAGGCTAATTAAACTAGGCTACTAGTCACAAGGCCTTAGCAATTAGAAAGGCAAAGAAGCCTTATTGAGATAAAGACTCTAGAAACGCTCAGGTAGGTGAAAGGGAGGCAGCCTAACTTGCCCACGTGACAATTCAGAGGAGAAGCTGTCTGAGGTCTCAGCAGAGTCCTTCAGCACCAAGTTCAAATCGAGAACTGCCTTCATATTTGAAGGACAGCAGCTTTTGTCACTTCCTGGAGGTCCACCGCTAATTTAAGTGGACAAATGGTAGCCTCAATACTGTTTTGTTCTTGATTTGTTACTTATTGTCACGTGTGGGTAACTCATCTCCCCTCCCCACTAAGGGAGGTGGGGATGACATTATCTCTGGTGGCTAGAGTTTTAACTACGAATGGGGGGTGAGCTAATTCCATTTACACAGTAACAAACTGGGCGGGTGGATACATGTCTACAGAGAGTACTCTGCATGCCATCTTTGGCACCCATGCCATAGGTTCACCCATCACTGTCCTAGGTCATTCAGATAATAGGAAGTAAAGCTGGAATTTGAACCAAGGTTTTTTGACACCAGGTTTGGCATTGTTGTTGTAGAAATATTACGTGGATTGCCCTCATGGCAGAGGAATGATACTTATTGCATGTAGGTTCAGATGACAGAACCAGAACCAATGATTATAAGATAAATGAGGTAGAGCTTTGTTCAATATGAGAAACAGGTACCCGATAATGAGGTAACTATGTGGCATAGTGGACACAGAGTTGGACTTGGATCTGGGAAGCCCTGAGTTCAAGTCCTTTGACATGTACTAATTATATCACTCTGGGAAAATCACTTAACCTCACTGAACTTTGGTGCTAAATAAAGCAAATCTATAGAATGGAGAAAGAATAATGCCTGTTGTAACTTTTGCATTCCTCTTTCATCTTAGTGTCTTCTCTCTGTTAATCATCTCCAATTTATCCTTTATATAGCTTATTTGTATGTAGTTTTACTCATTAGATTATGAGCTCCTTGAGATCAGGGACGTTTTTGCTTTCCTATTCCATCTATATGCTTATATATGCCTTTGTCTTCTTAGCACAATGCCTGGAGCATAGTAGATGCTAAATAATTGCTGACTGAGTCTCTCATGGATTGCTAGTGAGGAGTAAATGAAAGCATAAGTAAAGGACTTGGAAATGTAAATGTTAGTGACTATAAGGAAGAACTTCATAACAATTAGAGCCATCTATAATAAATGGAATGCCTTGTTAGGTAGTGAGCTTTCAGTTTTTATAAGTATTCAAATAGAGACCAAACACCAGTCTTTTAGTAGTAGCATAGAAGTGATTCAGGAATTGAATGGGAGGCTGGATTAGATGAACTTCCTTCTAAAATGATTTGATTCTAAAAAATATGGTTCACTGTACTAGAGTGTATCTTGCACAAGGTGATGAAACCCACTCAGGCTCTATAGACAGAGACATTACAAATGAAACCTCACTTCCCTGGAATTGGGAAGATCTGAATTCAAATTATTGTTCAGATACTAACAATGTGACCTTGGTCAAGTTACTTAAACTCCCTGGACTTCTGTTTTCTCATCTGTAAAATGAGGGGCTAAACTCAATAATCTTTGAGGTCCTTCCCAGTTACGTATCTATAATCTTCATAGTCCACCCCAGTCTGTTCTTTAAATCATGAAACAGTAGGCACAAGCCCTCACCTAAAAGGTTTATCCTATGCCTTTTAGTATACTGATGGTCTGGTATAATCCACAGCAAAATGAATCCTGAGGGGTTGTTCTGGTATAGTTCAAAGATACTGGTCTTGGGACCAAGAGTAACCTGGGTTTAAATCCAAGCTATCACATTTAATAGTTGTGTGGTTTTGTGCAAACTGCCTAATCTTTCAGAGCCTCAACTTCCATATCTAAAAAATGGGACTGATGATCCCTGAACTACCTAACCTCATAGGGTTGCTATTAGGAAAAGACTTTGTAAATAAATATTAAAGTGCACACTGTCAGAACATGAGCTATTAATTGCTCTGAACAGATATTCTCTTCTAGTCTGGGGCCTGCAGTAAGGGAACTGTCAGCAGTTTCAGAAGGTAAGATCAGCTGGAGGGACCACTCTTGTTTATCTTGCTCTGCCTAATGCCAGAATAGCAAGGATACACAGGTGGGCACTTAACAAGTCATCTAACAAGCTTTTATCAAGCTCTTTCTAGGGGCCTGGCAATATAATTACACTAATAACCCAACAATAGATAATGTTTATATAGCCCTTACTGGTTTGCAAAATGCTTGAAAAATATTCTCATTAGTCTCATCATTCATCCATGTCCAATAAATGTTTTTTTTGAATGAATAAATAATAGTTCTTTTAGATAGGTGCTATTATCATCTCCATTTTACAGAATAGGAAACTGAGAGGTAGAGAGGCATTTCCATGTAGCAGTAGGTAACATAGTGGACAGTATGCTGGACTTTGAGTCAGGAAGAGCTGAGTTCAAATCATGCTCTAGACACTTCCTAGCTGTGTAATCCTGATATTTTGTTCTATTGCAGTCAAAACTAGAGGATACAGGATTACATTGAACCAGAAGTGATTTTGTCCAGGTAGGATGCTCTTCAGTCCATTGACTATTTACAGGTTTTCTACTGCATAAGAGGCCTTAGGCTAGACACTGTGAGGGAAATTTAAGTAAGACAAGGCTCTTTGACCTAAGGAGCTTATAGCCTAAAAGGGGAGGCAAGACAGAAATATCTCTAGTACAGTTTCATGTTAAATATATGTGAAGTAGAGAATGTTCTCAGAGTCTGGGAGAGAGACAGAAAGGGCAAAGTCAAGGGAGTAAGAGAGAAAATCAAGGAAAGTGTTCAAGGTCTAAGAATACTTTGCTTCTCCAAAAGTCAAGTCTGGATGACTTCAACTCTCAGAATCATGGCCCTGCAAAACAGAAATCAGCAAGACCTGAAATATTTGCCCCCAAATTGGTTACCTGATCTTATATTCCACGATAGATTAGAAGGAAATGAGAAAGTTGGCATAGGAGGGTTGTCAGCCAAAGCCCCCCACCTGCAGGAGAAGAAATGTGTTTGATGACATCCCAGCACAGATCCTTCTTAAAAGCATACTGAAAGTCCACTTAAGAAATAGCTCCCCTGGGGGCAGCTGGGTAGCTCAGTGGATTGAGAACCAGGCCTAGAGATGAGACATCGTAGGTTCAAATCTGGCCTCAGACACTTCCTAGCTGTGTGACTCTGGACATGTCACTTAACCCCCATTGCCTAGCCCTCATCACTTTTCTGCCTTAGAACCAATTCTAAGACAGAAGGTAAGGGTTTAAAAAAAAGAAATAGCTCCCCCAATCACAGGAGTGACTATTGCATTTAGAGAACTGGAGAACTAGATTGTAAGCATATTGAGGACAGGCCCTATTATTTTGTATTCTCCATCTCTCTCAGAATGCCTTGAACAGGGCTGAGCATATAGAAGCTGCTCATTTAATATGCGCTGATTGAGGGGGCAAGACAACTTTAGGAAGCCTACTGTTCTTCTGCTCCCAGATTTTGAAGCTGTGGACAGCATTCCCATTGTCCAGACAATGAATGATGGAGAGGAGAGCATAGTGGAATCAATTCCATCTGGTAGTATTGGGACTATTATTCTTGCTATTTTAATTTACTATTATCATAGAACCTTAGCATGATAGATGTGGCTCTCTTGTTTTCTTCCTGCAGAGAAGCACAGATCACTTCCCAACTTTGCTGCTCAGCCTCCCAATGTCTCTGTCCCCTTAAAGATGGCTCTTGTAGCTGGAAGCCTGGTAAAAATTGAGAAGTGTTCCTTATCAGCAGTTGAAAAGTCAATACATCATTCCTGTATGCATGGGCACTGGAGCAAAATGATAATAAAACAGATATTTAGTGCTGATTTGTATCTTTCTTTTGTATGTAATGTTGTGCCCCACCCCCTTGCAGATAATAGAGCCTTGAATCATAGTCTGAGACATAAGTGGAGCCAAGCTGATTTATGAATGGTAACGAGATAAGAACAAGCCCTGATTTTCAAAGGGAGGCAATTGAAATGGCCACTGCTCAGGAAATCAAAGAGAAGGGTCAAGACCTAGAAGGCAAATGAGAATCAAGGCTCCTCCAAGGCAGAGGTCCCATGTTGTATTTCAGGAATTATAAAGTTTAATGTATGGATTTCCTAGAAAAAAGGACTGAGTTCACTCTTATACTTGACCAACTAAAAGAAGGGCAAAGAACTTGGCAGGATGAGAAAACTAGAGACCCATATTGGAAATTCAAGTTAGACATTAATAATGCCATATTTACATAATCATAACTGAGACTTCTATGGACCATTTGCAAAATGCTTTACATATGCTATTTCATTTGATCTCTGTGGCAACCTCCTGAGAGGGAAAACCTTCAAATACTATTCTTATTTTATGGATGAGAGAATTGAGGTTCTAGAAGGTCAAAGAGATCTGTCCATGGTCCTATAACTAGTAAAAGTTAAAGGCAGGATTTGAGCATGTCCCTTCAGCCTTCCAGCCTACTGCATTTCCCACTATTCCACAAGGAATGTTGGAATTACAAGAAGTTTTAAAAATTGTTTAGACCAGGAGTTCTTAAATTTTTTTTGGCAGTTCAGTGGAGCTAGAATCACGTTTTTATTTTATTCATTTTTAAGGGAATCATGATCTTTAATGCCCAGAAATATGTAAGATTACAGAGAAAAGTCATTATGTTGAAAGTTATCAGAATAATTTTTTTAAGTTCATGGATCCCTTGAGATCAGCCCATAAGTTCATGTTAAGAACTTCTCACCTAGGCAGACAGAGAGACAGATGGGCAGACAGACCCCTTTACCTAAAAAGGCTATCAAGGTCTAAAGGTTTGCTCAAGATCATAAAACCAGTTATTGTCAAAGCTGGAACTAGGACCCAACTGTCCTGCCTTCAAAACCATCACACCATACTTCCTTTCCAAGCTTTCAATTTTCTTCAATTATTCTTTGGACAGCATCCATTTTGCTTTCACCTTCTGGGCTTTCATCTAGGCAGCCATCATTTCAGATGACCCTTTTCAGAGTTCCTATACTTTATGATTTGTTTGTTCTGATCCAAATATGTACCCTTACCTTTTGTCTTAAAATCAATATTAAGTATCTGTTCCAAGGCAGAAGAGTGATAAGGACTAGGCAGTTGAGGCTAAGTGACTTGCCCAGGGTCACATAGCTAAGAAGTGTCTGAAGTCAAATTTGAACCTAGGACCTCTCTATCTCCTGAGTTACTTAGCTTCCCCTCAGCCTATACTTTCATTAATGTGAAGAACTCCTGGCAGGGAATCTCTCTTTACTCATACAGATCAACACCTCACCTGTGTGATGATGTAGAAAGGAATGATGTGTTTTTCTTTCTTTTTTCTTAAACCCTAACCTTCAATCTTAAAATCAATAGTGGGTATTGGTTCCAAAGCAGAAGAGCAGTAAGGGTAGGCAATGGGAGTTAAGTGACTTGCCCAGAGTCATATGGTTAGGAAGTGTCTGAGGCCAGACTTGAACCCATGACTTTCCATCTCTAGGTTTGACTTTCAATTCACTGAGCCACCTAATTTCCTGTTTTTCCTTTTTTGACATGATTAATTCAATTTTAGAATAGGTTTCCATTTCAATGTAAATGGACAATCATGTATAACTTCTATGTTTTGGATTTCCTCTTGCCTCATTCTTGTGCAGAGATAACCAAAAGTCTCATATGAGCTGAACAATAGTCTCCTAGATTAGTCTCTATCCCTTCCCCTGAAATACCATAACCTCTCCCTAAGACCAGTGACTGACAAGTTGTGAACCTGATGTGAGTCTATGCTTTCTGTACATTACAGATACCTTGTGGTAATTATATATTTATGTAGCTCATATAAAGAAGTCAATTAGCCCAAAGGATGCTGCTAGGCAGCTAGATGGCACAGTGGGTGGGGTGTTGGGCTTGGGGTCAAGAGGATCTCAGTTCAAACTTACTAGCTGTGTGTGACCCTGGATGAATCAGTTGACCTTTATCTGTTCAGTTCTCAACTATAAAATGAATATAAGACTATCACCAGTGTTATTATGGAAATAAATGAGTTAATATTTGTTGAGTTTATCATAGTTCCTGACACATGGCAGGTGCTAGCTATATATACTCTTTCTTCCTTCTCTGGGTCAAATAGTTCCTCCCCTTGCCTTGGCATGTCACTAGAGACAAAATAAAGCCTTTTAGTGACATATCCTAAGTTATAATTGGGATTTCTTGTTAATGACACCTTTCAGTTGGGGCCCCTGAGCAGTTAAGTGACTTGCCTAGGGTAATAAGCAATTTGTGTCAGGGACAGGACTCAAACTCCAACCAGGTGTCACTCTGTCTCATCTTATTACCATTCAGAAATTGACCTGACTTCATTCATACCGCCAAGATTATTACAAAATGTTCTATTTTCTTCAAGGGTTGGTTGTGAATGTGAGGAAGTAGAGGAGGAAAGGCATTAGTACATGGAAAACATGTCAAACATAAAATCTCTGTATTTATGTTTAGCATGGATCAAAAGTTACATGAGCTTTCCTTCTAGATGTGTTTGTGCAATTGGTTTTCTCCAAGCTCCTCTTCCCCACTACATCTTCTATTCATTTATTGTGTCTCTTTTTCAGACAATAATTGTCTGGGAGAAATTATTCCAGGAGGAGGGGCAGGTAGGTAGCACAATAGATGGAGTGCCAGGCCCAGAGTTGGAAGGACCTGGGTTCAAATCTAGCCTCAGGTACTTCCTAACTGTATGACCTTGGGTAAATCACTTTATCCCAGTTGCCCGGACTTTACTGCTCTTAAGCACTGGAATCAATGTTTAAAATCGATTCTAAGTCAGAAGGTAAACTTTTTTTTAAAGAAAGAAATTATTACAGTAGGAAAACAGTATACCTGGGCTAATGGATAAAGTGCACATGCATATTAAGGAATTTTGGGGAGTTGAGCACGATGTGTTCTCCTTTGAAATAGGAGCTTATCCTATCGAGACAGCTCCATTTCATAATCCATTATTTGCCAATTTTAAAACATGGTTGTCTAGAAAGAGATGAGCAGTCAGTCTAGAGAGAAGAGGTTTTGGAAGGAGTGAAAAATAGCATGCATTGTTAACTTTGCAGGGGTTAACTTAACGTCTTTCTTTCTTTCTTTCTTTCTTCCTCTTTCTTTCTCCCTCTTTCTCTCTCTTTCTTCCTCCTTCTTTCCTTCCTTCCCTTCCCTTCACTCCCTTCCCTTCCTTCTTTCCTTCTTTCTTTCTTTCTTTCTTTCTTTCTTTCTTTCTTTCTTTCTTTCTTTCTTTCTTTCTTTCTTTCTTTCTTTCTTTCTTTCTTTCTTTCTTTCTTTCTTTCTTTCTTTCTTTCTTTCTTTCTTTCTTTTTTCCTTCATTTGTTCGTTTGTTCATTTGTTCATTCATTCGTTCATTCGTTCATTCCTTCCTTCCTTCCTTCCTTTAACAAATGCCAGGATGGATCTTTGCCCTGGGGAGAAGGTTGGGGTTGTTATAAGTGGGTTCAGTTTTCCAAATACAATCTATACAATTCCTTCCTATTCAATTATGGGCCCATTCAATGTCCATGTTCAGTACCTCAGTGGAATTATATGTCTGGGAATCTGGGAAATAGGTACCTTTCAACTATTTGGTTTTTGCTTTATGGATTATTAGGCCAGTCTCTTTTGAATAATCATGGATGTAATTAAAAAACCTTTGTCATATTCAGTGATCATAATACCATCATTTCAGAAGAGCGGGTTGAGGACCTTGCCATCTATAGGTAAGCCATGGAAATTATAGATTAATAGAGGGCTAAAATATTTATTAAAAATTATACATTACCTTGGGTTGCTATTCTCTAATAAGTAGCTACCTCTCTATGCTTTGTTTAAATCCTTACCTTTCATCTTTGAATCAGTGTTGTGTATTGGTTTTAAGGCAGAAGAGCTGTAAGGACTAGTCAATGGGAGTTAAGTGACTTGCCCAAGGTCACATGGTTAGTAAGTGTCAGAGGCCAAATTTGAACCCAAGATCTCCTGTTTTTAGGCCTGGCTCTCAATCCACTGAGTCACCTAGCTGCCCTCTCTCTCTTTACTTTTTATTAGTCTTGATCCTTCCAAACTGAAAAGTCTTGAAGGTTGGCCTGGCAATGGGTCATCTGTCATTTGAGGACCAGCCTAGATAAACCTGAAAAGGTCTGTCACCTTAAAATCAGTCAGAAGGGAATGAAACTTGAAATCAGTTTCATTAAAATATAGAAAAGTGTTTCGTGAAGTTTAATAGAAAAAATCAGGAAAATATATGATTTAAGAATTATTATTTCCTTAGTATGATTTGATTTACAGTCTGTTCCCCAGTACCCATCACCACATAGGGTGTATCTAGAGTTCAATTGCTGCCCAACTCCATGTACTATTATTTTAGAATCTAGAGGCTATCACTCTTTCTTCCTTATACCATCCAATGAGAGCCCTTTGTTATGCATCTTGACAGAGAATTGAAAAAATGGTACCCTCCTGATAGGGGCCGAATGTCATTCAAAAGACCTCCAGGAATAAGGAGCACAGTAGGTTGAAAGAAGTAAGCCACCTGGATCATCTATTTGGTAGGGGCCCAGGCTACAGAGTTTGGGAAAACTTTGGTGCCTTTCCATCACTGAAAGGAGCTGATGGTTGTTCCTCCCTATTAATCAATAGCAAGGAGAGAGGAGAGACACTTCCCTAGTCTGTCATTGCACTAAAGGATGATTTTTTCCCCTCCACAAGCCAGCAAATTAATTAATGCCATCTATTTTCCCGATTCTGACCAAAGGTTGTCAGATTCCTTTAGCCCACTTATTGATCTGTAATATAACCTTCCATTTCCTGCATGGGCTATTATGTGAAATAAAATTCATAATGGTTGCTCTCCTGAGCAGCTGTGCACCTGTGCACTCAGCAGCGACTGGCAAGCTCTCCTTGGAAGGGCCAGGGGAGCTCTTGTTTAATTAGCATTCCCAAACCCGTCCTGTCTTGGTATTTACAATAAGCCACCCTTGCCCCAGAGCTGCCTCTTCTCCTGTGTCATGGTCCCAACACATATTACTGCTCTCTGTCCATTAGTGTTCATGCTTCCCAATGGCTGCTTTTCTTGCCCTGGGTGAGGGAGCATTTCTCTAGGAGCAATAATGAAAGGCAGGCTGTAAGGTAAAACTAATTAATCTCTTCTGCTTCCATTGAATTTATCTGATGCTAGAAGCAATACACCATGTGCTCTAAAGCGAATGAAAGCAGCCCCAGAATTGATGCCTCCATCCTCAACAACAAGGGCAAAATTATCAATTTCCGGCCCTGGGAGCATTCACTGGTTTCTCTATGCCCTAGTTGATTATGGGCCAGGCATTTTATTTATGCAAATATGGACAGGCCAAGGTTATGTTTCATTCCTAGTCAAACCTAGGGGGCTGGGCTCAATTTCACAATAATATTATGTGAAAAGGTGATATAAAAAAGTTAGTGGGCTGGAACTATGGGCGAAGTTCAATGAGAGCATGGTAGACCACTGGAAAGAGCACTGGGCTTGGGGTGTGACTGACTATCTGTGTTCAAATTCCAGCTGTGGGTGGGTAGCTAGATGGCCCAGGAGATCCTGGGTTTAAATCTGTCCTCAGACACTTCCTAACTATGTGGCCATGGGCAAGTCATTTGCCCCCCCACTTTGTCTAGCCCTTACCACTCTTCTGCCTTGGAACCAATATACAGAATTGATTCTAAGATGGAGCATAAGGGTTTAAAAAGTGAGGAAACTGGAAGATGATATCTAAGATTACTTATAACTCTTAATCTATGATCTATGATACCTTAGATTTTAATAACAGAAGAGGGGATTCCCTATTGATAATGAGGTCTACTAGATGCTCCTATTTGAAGACATTGAAATAATTGCATCAAGTCCCAGAACATTGTGAAGTCTCTTCCATAAAACCTACAGTCACTTGGAAGCATATTGCCAACAGGAGACTGATCATTTTAGGTGGATTCCCATCCAAAGGTTTATGGGAGTATATAGACTAGAGTCCACTAGACTGAGTAGTTATTGGTGGGTTGCTATTTGTATAACTGGATGGAGTACCTACATTGACAAAATCACTTTACCCTCAACTAGAATCAATGGGCAGAAGTTATGAAGAGGTAGATTTTGTCCCAATATAAACAGGAACTTTGCTATTATTTTACTTACCATTGAGACTGTTCAAGAAGAGAATCCAAGGTTCCACTTGTTGGAAATATTGAAGAAGGGATGCATGTTTCACTAGGGGGTTGACTCCATTCATTTTAGGCTGTCACCAGGCTCAGGGAGGGAGGTGGGGCTGCTCTCTCCAAGAACAATCTGCATTTGTTAGAAACTCTTGCTTGTATGACCAGTATCAAGTCAATGCAATTGCTGGAAAAAGACTTGGAGACTTCTTTCTGAGGCTCATACTGACCATTTATCAAAATAAATAAAAGTTGGGGAGGGAGAACATATCACCTTCTCCAGTAAAATTGTGTACTAGTCAAGGCTAGTAGGATTTTTAAAGCCCTTATCATGAACTTGATCACTTAAGCATTTTACTCAGAAAAGAAAGATGAATTCTCACTTGTTCAGAAAGTACCATTGGATTGCATAGTTAAATTGGCCTTAGGAAAAGGACAAGTCATCTGTTCTTAGTTCCCATCTACCTGTGGGTAATTTTCTTGGGTTCTCTCCTGTTTGAAAAGATATGTCTAACTCCATGTCTTTATTGAGTACCTCACCGTGAACCCAGTGCCAACTTAAGAGAGGTCACTTAGTTCATGACGCAGTATTCACATTGATAGGCAATTAAGAAACATGACTTAAGAAAATGAACTTTGGTTAACTTACAGGATGTCTTGAAAACAAATGGAGGGATCACTTGAATTAAAGGGATTTCAAGGAAGAGATGTAACTTGAGTTTAATAGAATTGATGTGGCTGGAGAGGAAGAATTGAGGTTTTCCATAAAATCTTTATGGAAGAGAAGAAAATGGCATATTCAGGGTGAAATGGTCAGGTCCATCTGATTACCTAAACAGTCATCATTCATCATGGAAACCCTACTAACTGGTTTCAATGCCAGTGGGTCAAACTACAATGACTCCAAGTGCCAGACATTGGGTTGGACACTCCAAGGAGTCTGAGCTGGACTTCTGTCCCTGCCTTTGGCTCCTTGTCTTCTGATTTCATCCTTCCTTCCTTCCTTCCTTCCTTCCTTCCTTCCTTCCTTCCTTCCTTCCTTCCTTCCTTCCATCTTTCCTTCCTTCCTTCATTCTTCCTTCCTTCTTTCCTTCCTTCCTTCATCTGGGATGCTAAGATTTTGATGCTGTTAATTTTTCTTTCCTGGAAGCATAGATATGCTTTCTCAATAATTATAGTACTAGCCTCGCCATAAAATCTCAAACAGAGGTGAAGTCATCTCTTGGCCAATAACTTTCATTTTCTCATCTGTTGCAAAGAAGCAAAGTTAGACCTCATTGATGGAATATCTTCTCAATACAAGAGCTATTCAAATGTGGACTGGACCATCTCAGGAAGTAGAGGACTTCCTCTCACTGGAGGGAAAACCAAAAGGCTGGGTGATCACTTGTTGGGTATGCTGTAGCGGTGATTCTTTTGGGAATGTTGGTTGGCCAACAAGATGGTCATTGTGGTCTCTTGCAACACTCAGATTCAGTAATTCTGTGATATGTGAAATTGAGGAGTTGGACTCAAGGGTTAAGAATCTGGAATCTGTGAGTTTATTTTAGAAAACCTATTTTTATAACTGTATTTCAAAGTAATTGATTTTCTTTGCCATCCTATGTATTTTGTTTTTCACATTTAAAAACATTATTCTGAGAAGAGATCAATGTACTTCATAAGATACTACCAGAGAGGTTCAGGGCATATACTTTAATCTTAAGTATTCTGGGTACCAGAATCTAAGGTTCCTTCCAGCATAGCCATTAGATGAAGGAGTTGGACTGGGTCACACATTTAGGGTGCCTGTCACGGTTACAATTCTATTCATTTTATGTGAGAGGCAGTGTGTCAGAATGGATAGAGTTCTTGATTTGCAGTTAGGAAGACCCAGTTTCATAATCATGCCTAGCTGTGTGACTCTGGGCAAGTCATTCATCTGTAAAATAATGAGGAGAGATTTGGATTCAGTGACCTCCAAAATACCTTTCAATTCAAAATCTATGCTCCTGTGGGTTCTGGAAACACTAATAGTTTTTTCCCACTGTTTTCTTGCTTCCCCAGCTTGTCACTGACACTTATGGTTTTTGTTAACTACGGTGGAGGTGGCTACTGGTTCTTTGAACATGCTCCATGGAATGGTATTGTATAGAATCTCTTTCCCCTCAACGCTAGCCTGAGCCTTTTAAGCAAATCAGCAAAGTAATTATTGATCTCTAAGAGAAAAGGAATTAATATGGCCTCCCATATCCTCTGTAGGTAAGAGTATTTAACAATGAACTCTGCTTAAACTTCATAAAAGCCTCTTCAGCAAATCAGCAGAAAAATATTGATCTTAAAATAAGTATGTGAATGCTAATTGTATTTGGGCTTTCCACTGGAGGACCATTAGATTATTTAGCCAGGGTTTTCCCTTTAATTTTATGGTCTTACTGTTGTCTACCCAGGCAGTTTTCTCTCTGTTTCAGCAAGGCCCATAACTACCTGATTTTGCTGACTTTTCATTTTTGTAGAGTCCAGCATATTGACTCTGGAGAGAACTGGAGGAGCTTTTAAGATCATGTTACCTGAGCCCTTGCCCAAGTTAAATTGTAATGGCACAGCCTCACCAAGGGGATTTCTTGTTAAATGGATGAGAAGACATACCTGCCTGGCACCTGTACTTAGACTGGTCAATCAATCCATGGCCCTCTTGACAGTCAGTCTGCACATTAGTTACCAGCAAGTTTCATTCTCTGGAAGTCCCAGGTGGCTGTCCAAGAGCTGGTGCTACCAGAAGTGAATATGGGCTATTCTTGCCTGATGTCTTCCTTCCATGTGAACATCAATTCATACCAGAAAACCAATAACAGGGACTGTCTCATGTCTCTGTTGATATTTCTGGCTCTCTGGGCATTGGAACTCTCTGGGGCTAGCATAATGGTCTGACTTCTCTCCTTTGTCTGCTTCTTAGAAAAAGGGCAGGATTCCTCCAAGCAAGCCAAGTTCCTTTCACAAAAGCAATGTACTTCCAGGGACTAAAATTGTTATTAAAAAACAAGCAATGAGGGCAGCTAGGTGGCTAGAGAGTCAGACATTTCCTAGTTGTGTGATCCTGAGCAAGTCATTTAACCCCCATTGCCTAGCTCTTACCATTCTTCTGCCTTGGAACGGATACTTAACATCAATTCTAAGACAGAAGGTAAGAGTTCAAAAGATAAACAGTCTGAGTACCTTTCTATCCCAAATCAAGTGACATAGTCATTGATCTTTTGTGTTGGCCCTTCAAGAAGAATCTACTGCCAAGCCATGTGGAATAAGACATTCAAGGATTGGTGGGGAGGGTCTTTAAGGAGAAAGGAATTCCCTATCTCCATCTCACTTCTATTTTCATTTGGCCCTGACATATGCCCTAGAAAAATTTAACCAAGTTGTCTCATTTCTCTTTCTCATTGTTTTCATTATAGGCCTGACAATTGCTGACCTGGTCATGCCATGGTAAGTAAAACAGAAATCTTGATCCAAATCAGGGAATACCTGGATAGATGGTGCTATGTCACAGATGACTCCTTCTTGGCTCTACTTTCTTGGTTTCAAGTTTTTCCAAAAAAATCATATTCATTATGATAAAGTAGAAAGAATAATTGGACTGGGAGTCAGGAGACCTGGATTCTAATCTTGATATCACTACTACCTTGTGTGACCATAATCAAGTCCTTTGCTCAATCTGGGCTCCTTTTGTCTTTTTCTGTCAAGTGAGAGGCTTGGGATAAATGATCTCTCTCTAAGGTCCTTTTCAGCTCTACTGTTCTTTAATCTTGTGTCTAGAATGTATCACCTCTTCATTCTACCTCTTAAAAGCTCTAACTTTCTGTACAGACCAGAGTACAGACCAGATATCACCCTGCCAAGAGAGGCCTTTCCTGTGTCACCTCTGACAGGAGGTCTTTCCTGCTATCCTCAGTTGTTGGAGTTCTTTCTCCTGAAATTACTTGATTTGGCTTTTGATAGGCTTTGCATTTTTTAAAGGCCATTTTCGTTTTTCTCTTTGCATCTTCGGCATGTACCCAATTGAATTAAATTCAATTGATTTCACATTCTCTCATCATACTAAAATGGGTAACCCCATCTTCTATAATCTATGAAATAATAACAGCAAGCATTTATTCAACACTTTAAGATTTGCAAAGTTCTTCACAAATATGGTCTCATTTTAGCTTCACAATAATTCTAGGAGGGAGGTGCTATTATTATCTCTACTTGGTAGATAAGGAAACTGAGATTGAGTAACTTGTCCAAAATCATACAACTTTTAATTGTCTAAGACAGGAACTTGAACCCAGGTGTTCTAGACTCTACCCACTGTGCCACCCAGATGCCTCTATGTCGATGTACATCCTTAGAGGATTATAGACTGTCGGAGCTAGAAGAGACCCTGGAGATCATCTAGTCCAATCCCTTTCTTTAATAGGTGAGGAAATGCAATTTTTTAAAACCTTTACCTTCCATCTTAGAATCAATATTGTGCAATGGTTCCAAGGCAGAAGAGTGGTAAGGGCTAGTCAATGTGGGTTAAATGACTTGTCCATGTTCACATAGCTAGAACATGTCACAAAATGGGATTATTGGTAAGATTCTCCATTTAAGTCATGCAAGGAGTTGGTTTGCCCAATTAGATTGTGATCTCCTTGAGACCATTATTTCCTTTCTCTGAATCCCCAGTACAGTGCATGGCACACAGAAGGTGTTTAATAAATGCTTGTTGACTTGACTTTAGGGATTCAGAATTGGGGGAAGACTGAGGAACAAAACGTGTTTCATGACCTCCAGTACAACCTGCTCCCATGTGGCTCTGAAATCTACCGTTAAAGTTCTTAAAAGCAGCAAATTCATGTGAATTAAACAATTCTCACATTTGGGTAGATTTTTTAGATGTAATATTCTTTATTTGTTTATTTTTTAAAACTCTTACCACCTGTCTTAGTATCAGTTCAAAGAGAAAAGAAGAGCAAGGGTGAGGCAATGAGGGTTAAGTGACTTGCCTAAGGTCACACAGCTAAGAAGTATCTGAGGCCACATTTGAACTCAAATCCTCCCGACTCTATGCCTGGTATTCTGTCTATTGAGCTACCAAGCTGTCTCTAATGTAATATTCTATTATCTTTGATGTAGATGAGTCCCTTTATGGAGACATCTTCACAGATAATGGAATCTACCAAGAAGAGAAGCTACCTCCCTTACTTAACATTGCTAATGAATGACTATTGAATGATGACATTGTGCTGGGTATGGTAGAGAATCAAGAATTAGTGTCTTATAAATTGCATGTTGGACCTTCATTCATTGCTTGAAGTGTATGTATTAGGATGAAGAAGGATACTCTCCTGCTTTTCTCTGGGAGAAGAATGAGATAGCAGAAAGGACATCCTACTTGGAAGACTTTGGTTTAACTTCTCTGAACCTCAGTGTCATCTGGAAAATGGGGAGATTAATAACTAGAATTAAAAAACAAAGCTGATGTTTATATAGAATTAGATCATTAGGAAATATATTTACATATACATGCAGATGCAGATGAAAGGGAGAAGGGGAGAGAAAGAGACGGAAAGAGATAAAGATAGAGACAGAGAGACAGAATAAGAGGCTGGACCTAGGATTATATAAGGAAAGGGAATTCCCAGGGAAGGAAACTCCCTCTAACAATGTAGGTCAGCCCTTTCTCTGCAACTTCCTATATATTCTCACATACATTCATATATCAAAAAATAGAAAGGATAATGGAATTTACAATTTTGAATTCAGGAGACATAGTTCCTGGCTTTAAGCAAGGAATCATTTCTACCCTTAATGATTAGAAATAGCAATATGTTGTTAGACTTTGTAGCTGCTCGCCAATGTCTAGCCCAAGAACCTCTGCTTCCAGAGACATAGGTAAGACATCAAAGCATTCAGCCAGACACTAGGGTTCCTTCTCAGTTCAGGAGACAGAGACGAGTGAATGGGATGGATTACCATGCTGTCAGGCCTCATAATCTGAGAACATTGGCAGCAGCATCCAGTAGGGAGAAACCATCTCAGTTCCCAATAGCTTTTCCCGTTGAATTAACACGATCTCATGTTTAGAGGGTAGTTTAGTTAATGCAGTTAGAGGGTATTTCAACCCTGAAAACAGAGCTGTTTATCACCGAATGATGGGCCCTGGGGCAGTAGAACTGCTCATTGAGGGCCAAATGAGATAAGTGTGTCTGGTGTTTGCCCAAAGTGGACATTAGAAAATACTCAGAGGCTGTTCTGATCTCCAGATATTTTTCTGAGTCTGTGTGTATTCATCTAGTCCAGTGGTTCCCAACCTCCCGAGGAGTTATTGGAAGGGCCAATCTCATTAAATGGCTCAGAATAATAAATAAAGAAGCATTCCGTCCATAAACTCAATAAACAATATGTCTCCCACATATATGAAATGCTATTTTTCAAATGCATATAAATACCACTCATTAGAAAAATACAAATTCACTTAAAAGCATTGCTGCATTCATTGTAGCTTATTTCATTATGTATTTTCTTGATCAATGGATATGCATGCAAAAATTATTAATGGTGGACTCAATGACATTTTTTACATTAAAAAAAGAGTCCTTATACTGGACAAGTTTGGAATCCTTGATTTAGACAGAACAAGAAGAAAAATAGCTGACATTTATATAGGTCTCTGAGGCTTGCAAAGTGCTTTATATAATGGTAGCATTTGATCTTTATAGCATCACTGAGAGGCAGGTGTAATTATTAGCTTCATTTTATACATGAGAAAAGAGGGTCTCAGAGAGACTAAATATTCTCTCACATAACCAGAGAACTAAATGTTCTCTCATTATCGGAGGCAGGATTCAAACCCAAGTCTTCCCTGTTCCAGTTTCCCAAGTTTATCTGAAGAATAAATCAGCTCTGCTAAAACCCACAGCAAACTCATAATTATTCTATAATTCTAAGGAATAATTCTAAGGAGTAAGGAGAGAATGTCATAGTCCTTTGTTCAGCTTTTCCCAGAGGGGCCAGGTCCATAGGCATATTGAGATGAGGAAAAGGGTTGGTAGTGCCATAATAGTCCTAAATGGAAGATCCAAAACTAGAGGGAGAAGTCAGACAGTTGTGTCAATTCTGATTCTGGGAGCAAACTGTCAGAAGTCACTAGGGGCAAGAGAGTAGACAATCCTGAGGCTCATTAGGTTGGAAGACAGACCTAGGAAGCAGCAGCTGAATTTGAATGCTAAGCTAAGTGTGATAACATGGCAGATGCAATGTGGTGGCTCTCTTAGGCTGCAATGAGAGGGATGGTGTCTGGAATGTAGAGGTGATGGCCCCATTAGACCCTGTCTGTTCACATCATATCTGGAGTATTGTGTTCAGGTCTCAGAACCCAAATTTGGGAAAGAAATCTGGGGAAGGACTGATTTTGGAAGAGAGGATGGAGGCGTGTTTCACTATCAGTTCTCAGGAGTAAAAAACGGCTATTGTGTTGGACAAAAGCCTGATGGATTTCAGCATGACTTTCCTTTGCATGATGGCAGGTGCCATGGTCTACATTCTCTTGTTCTTGTTTTGCCCTCTATCAGTTGATGTACTTTCACCCAAGTTTTTCAGAATTCTTCATATTCACACTTCTGACTTCTTATGGGATTGTAATATTCCATTATATTCATATGCAATAATGTATCTAGCTATTTTCCAACTGATGAACAATTTGTTTCTGGGTTTGTTTTTGCTACCAATATTGTGATGATATAAACTTTTTTTGTATCTTTGAATCTTTCTTGCTGTCTTTGACTTCAACGGAGTTATACATCCACTAGTGGTATTTTTGGAGTAAAGGATATTTATTGTTTAACGAGCCTTCTTATATCTTCTAATATCCAAACTGTTTTACAGAATGATTGGACCAGTTCATAACTCTATTAACAATACATTATTACAAGGCATATTTTTCTAAGGCCATTTTGAATACTGATTAAACTCAAGAACTTAAAAGTATGGGACAGAGGCTTCAAGCTGACTCATCCCCGTGATGACAGAGACCTGGCTGGGCCAGAGTGTCATTGCCCAAGATGAGATGTTCCTGGATCCCTGGGGTAGAAAGACAGTATAATCTGGGCCCCACCTTTCAGCTTGAAACCCCTTGCGAAATCTGGCCTTCCTCCTTCCTCCCACCACACAGATGTTCTTCACAACTCCTTGAGGACTCAGAAGCATGTGAAAGGATGTCTTCAGGATGCAGATGGAAAAAAGCACCAGCCAGGGAGGTGGGGATTGGAGGGAAAGGAGGAGCAGCAGGGAAGGCAGGAAAAAATGATTAGAAAAAAACCAACAACACAACCAAACAAACGTATGCCAAATCTGCCGACCTGTCATCCTTCCCCTTAATGGGCACTTACAAATGTGCAACCTGCAGAAGCTGTTGCTCCCCAATGTGACTGTGGTTATAAAACAAACAGCGTGGTCGATAATATGATCTAATCTGATTGAAGAGGTCACTAAGAAAATTATTACCCACTTTACAACCCATTAACATCAAGACATAGATTTCAGGAGTGTACAAGATAGATTAAAACTTGCTTACTTAAAGTAAGGAGGTCGAAATAAACTACTCTCTAAAGGGTAACCTTTGAGGGAGAGAGAGAGACAAAGAGACAGAGAGAGGGAGAGACAGACAGACAGAGACAGAGAAACAAAGAGACAGAGAGAAACAAAGGAAGATAAAAGAAAGGAATGAAGACGGGTGGGTGGAGGGGGCAGGGCATGAGAAACAGCTGAGCTTGATTCTTTAATTCACAAAACCTCAGAGTTGGGGGAGGGGTGGACACCTCCAAAGCCATCTAATTCCAACTATATCTGAATAAAAATCACTTTTACAATCTTCTTGGTAAATGGCAATCTAACTTCTGCTCAAAGACTTTCAGGGAGATGGTACTCACCACCTCTGGAGGAAGCCCATTCCACTTTTAGATAGCTCTAATTGTGGGGATATTTTCCCTTAAATTGAGCTGAATTTCCCCTTTCTTCCCTTTCTTCTTCCCTTTACAACTAGTTCTGCCTCCTTGGTCAAGAAGAATCCCCTTCCACATCCCAGCCCTTAAAAATTATTGACAACTCTCCTATCTTTTTCACCTTCCCCATCCCATGTCATTTCTTGACCAGGTTAACAATTTCCAGTTTTTATAATGAATTCCTGTATATTAGAGCCTTCTTACCATCTTCTCACCTTCTTCTTTATAAGCCCTAGCTTGCCAATATCATTTGGAAAGTGTTGTGTAATTAGAAAGTCTTGAACCATTGGACTGCATCTCCCAGAATTCCTTTCCTTTTCATCCCCAAGTTGTGTGCTTACATTGTTTGTATAGAGTTGTGTGTAACCCCACAGGCTCTCTCTCTTCTCCCGCATGTGCGGTTGGGGAACTTTCTTTTTCTTTACTGAGGCTGCTCATTTTCCTTTTGCTTCAAGTTATCATAAAGAAAACCATATAAAATTATAATACTTGGAGTATTTGGATACTAATTTTTAATCTCATACTGTGGTGCCACAAACTGAACACAGCACTCAAGGCATAGTCTGAATAGAGTAGAATTCCCACCCCTTAGTTGGGCCATTCTATACAGCTTAAGGTCACATGAACTTTTTTTGCTTACTATGTCACAATTTAAACTAACATTGTGTTTGACACTCCACATCTCTTTCCCATTCCTTTGGCTGGATTTAGCCATACTTCTGTTTTGTTAAATTTTTGAGTATGAGACTTACATCTCATATTAGAGGGAATGCTGGACTTGAAGACAGGAAGACTTAAGTGCAAACCCTACCCGTAATACTAATCAGGTGACCATGAAAAAGTCACTATACATCATTAAGCCTTGGTTTTTTTCATGTGTAAAATGGTTATAATAATATCTATAGCAATTGCCTCCCAAGATTGTTGAGAGTCAAATGCGATAATATATAAAAGATCTTTTAGAAACCTAGAAGAAAGTACTATATAAATTTGAAGAATTACCATTAGGTTTGACCCATCGTGTTAGCCTGTTTAGATTCTTTTGGGGAGGACCAGAATTCTGACCCTGCCAATACATTTCCTATCTCTCCCAGTTTTTTGTTATTCACAAAGCCGCTTAGTATACTCTATATACTTTGACCAGTGTTGCACAGTACAGGGTCAAGGTTATATCCGTTGGGTACTCCATTGGAGACCACTTTCAAAATGACATTCACACATTAATGTTCATTCAGTCATTCAATCAGGTCTGAATTTACCTAATTATGCTATCATCTAGGCAATATTTCTCTACTTTGTAATTAAGGTTTGCAACGAGACACTTGTTTGGTATTTTGTTAAATAAAATCTAAGTAAACTATATCTATTCTATCCTCCACATCAGCCAATCTAATAAACCTGTCCAAATGTAGTGACTTCCTAATGAAGCCACATTGACTCAGTAATCATCACTTCTAATTGCTTAGAAATCATCATTTTAATAACAAATTCTAGAATTTTATAGAGAATTAGAGTTAAGTTTGTATGATTGCAAGTTGACTATTTTCTTCATGTTTTTTTTTCAAAATCAAGATACGAATGATTTATCTTTTCAGCATTACTTCTTCTATTCTTCAAAAAGTTCTGAAGATCATTAACCTCTGCTCAGCAATCACATTCCCCTATTCTTTTACAAGCCAGAGATGTAGCTTCTTCGGGCTTGGTAACTTGAACTTGTCTCATCAAGTCAGCTGTGTGCTGGGAAATGTTTAATGACCCACTCTCTGAGGGAAAAAAATGTACCCATGACACTTTTTCTCCATCATTTTCTTAAGCCTACACAACCAACAAAGCAATAAACCAAGTCCTGATCTGTAGCATTTGCTGATTTCTGAAGTGTGAATGCTCACACTGAAATTTAACAACCATCTCCTAAGAAGCAGTTTGAGCTGCCCCCAGCATACTCCTGCATGAAGGGCAGCTGATTGTTCTCTTATCATCACTTGTATCATTAGTTTCAATTGTCTGTCAACTATGTTCTACCCTTCCTGACCTGCAGATAATTTTCCTAGGTTGAACTATAGAAGGCTAATAACAGTTAAGTAGTTTTGTTTTTTCTTCATCATACCTTATCATTGTCCCTTCCACCTTGAGAAGTGGGATTTATCCTTTCCTTGATCTTCCTCTTTGTTCCAAAAGAAATACAAAAGCTCTTTTCTTGGCATTAGCAGACATAATCAACCCCAGATTATGTTTAGCTTTAGCGGTCTTACAACATCCTCATGTCCCTTCTCTTTTATATTCATCCTTTATTTTTGGCCTTCCTTCTATACATCTTTAAAATCCAAGATGGTCATTGGGTTCCCTATGTATCCATGATGATTTCTTTCAATAGTCCTCCTTTTTCTTCCTCAAGGAAATCATTTTTATTTTAATCTTCAGAATTTAGTGCTTGATAACTTTATATCTCATTTATAGAAGATTAGATTATGGTATCCTACTTTCCCTTTATTTGGATGATGTATGCCAATACATGCTAACTCTTAAAATCTCAACTCTGTCTTGCAAACCTCTAAGTACTGGGATGGTCTCTTTCATAAATACTCCATGATTCACCATCACTGAGAGGAGGCCTGATATCATGGACAGAATCTGGTTTTATCTCTGCCATTAACTTGCTGTGAGACTTTGGGCAACCAACCTAGCCTCCAGGTTATTGATGAAACTGGAGGCACTTTGCCTGGAGAAGAGAAGTGTGTGTGTGTGTGTGTGTGTGTGTGTGTGGCAGAGAGGGTGGGGAAGGGAGGAAGGGGCAGGCTATTTGTCTTTAAATAATGTTGTAGGATCAGATTTGTTTTGATTAGTGCCAGGAACCAGGGATTGGAACAATAGAAGCTACAGAGAAGCATATTTAGGCTCAAAGTAGGGGGAAAGTTCCTAATTATCAGAATGATACAAAAGTGGGATGGATTATCTAGGGAGATAGTTAGTTTCTTCATCTGGAAAATGAATACATGAATGAAAGAAAAGCATTTATTAAGTAGTTATTATATGAAAATACTGTTTTGCAAAATAAAGGAGTTGGATCTTTAAAGGTCCCTTTTAGTCCTAACATTCTGATACTGTGGTTTTGCATCAGGCTTAGGGAAATGGAGAAGAAACTAGAAGTAAGAAAATAGGAAAGGGTGTTGGAGAGGGGAGAAGGGGCAAAACTAAAAAAAAAAATTTAACCCAAATTATCACTAGGTAAGTGAAGAAACTTTACCCCTAAGAATCTGTGCTTTCAGGTTCTGAAAGGGTTAATATAGCTTTCTTTTCCTTTTAATAGCTGAGTTGACTCATTAGATGATACATTAGGATGTCTAAGACTTTCTCCCACTTCCTCCTACAAGGGTGGCTAATAAATGCCCAAGTGAAGGCAGCTAGGTGGCTCAGGGGATAGAATGCTAGGCCTGAAGTCAGGAGGACTTGGGTTCAAATATGTCCTTACCTACTTCCTAGCTGTGTGATCCTGGGCAAATTACTTAATCCCATTTGCCTAGCCCTTGTCTTTTTGTCTCAGAGTTGTTATTGTTACTAAGACAGAAAGTAAGGGTTTTAAAAAATTCTCCAAGCCTTGAGTCAATCCAAACAATGCAATGAAGCAAAGGCAAAAATTCTAAGAGTTTATATGAATCTCAGAATCTAGAATCTCAGAAAAATGGAACTTAATATTATAGAACATATTAAAATATAGACTCTTTGAATAAAAGAATCTTCAAATGTAAGAGTAAGAAGGAATCATATCTAACCTTATTTTACAGATGAGAAATTTCAGATTTTTAAAGGCTGAATGATTTGCCCAAAGACAAGAACCTAGGTCCCTCTGACTTTTTGTCTAGTATTCTGTGCACTGAGGTGACAGGAAATGTTATTTGAGAGCCAGATATACTAAGCATCCTTTATTCTTTCTAAGCAGCCTTGACTCCCTTGGGGTGGTAGGTACTCTCTCCTTGCACATGCTCTGCTTTGCAGGAGAGAAAAGTCTGTTGGCTTTGGGAATGCACCAAAGAATGGCCCATGTAGGTTAATCCAGATAAATAAAACTACATGTAATTAACTACAAAGGTGGTATCTACATTCAATTATTTAGAGCTTATTTTAATTATATATATATGTATATATGAAAAAAAGGACTCAACCTTTTAAACCAATTTCTAAACTCTAAATTTTAAGTGGTACTTAATAAAGATGTCATGACAAATCTATAAAAGGAAGATCCACTAGGAAAAATAAATAAATAAAGCTGTGCTCTGATAGTTGTCTTTCTTGATCCCAGGTTTGTCTTCATCCTTGGCACTTCAGTGGGTCTTGCATTTCATGTTATGCGGAGGAAAGGAGTGAAGAAGGTACAGCTCTTCCGTAAGGTAGCCTGGAGAACTGGTGTTTTGATTGCCATTGGAGTCCTTTTTCTTAACTATGGACCAGCAGATGGACCCTGTAAGTACTGCCTTTGAGCAATACCTTTTGTATTGAATCCTTCTCTTTCTGGTCTGTATGTCTTAATCCACGTAGTCCCCTGTACTTGAAAAGCCTTGCTTCACATATTTCTACCTTTATGTAGATTCTGCCTTTCCTCCAAAACTCTGATCATAAAATAACCTCCTTCCATAAAACCTTTTCTATTCCCTATGTCCAGAAATGGCATCTTCCTTCTCAGAACTGTTATATTATTTTGTTTGTATCTCTTTTACACATAGGATGGGGGAATTTTGCCTAGACAACCATTTTCACAAAAAAAAAAAAGTTGGGTTTAATGGACTTCAAGCTTAATATGAGTCTACAATATGACCTCAGAGGAAAAAAAGTTAACATAATTTGAAGCTATATTCATAGAAGCACAGTACAATGTCTAGGGTAGTGTTTCTCGACTTGGGGTTGTGAACTTAAAAAATAAAATTTGATAATATTATTTTTTCCTTTCCCTCCCTCTCTCCCTTGCCTTCCTTCCTTCTTTCCTCCCTTTCTCCCTCTCTTCTTTTTTCCCTCCCTTCTTTCTTCCCTCCCTTCCTTCCTCCCTTCTTCCCTTCCTCCCTCCCTTCCTTCCTCCCTATTTCCCTTCCTCCCTATATCCCTCCCTCCCTTCCTCCCTCCTTTCCTCCTTTCCTTCCTTCCTTTCTCCCT
>NC_058131.1:662987325-662997248 GCF_016433145.1 Gracilinanus agilis | reverse complement strand
CTTCCTTCTTTCCTTCCTTCTTTCCTTCCTTCCTTCCTTCCTTCCTTCCTTCCTTCCTTCCTTCCTTCCTTCCTTCTTTCCTCCCTTCCTCCCTCTCTTCTCTCTCCCTTCTTTCCTCCCTCCCTTCCTCCCTCCCTTCCTTCCTCCCTATATCCCTCCCTCCCTTCCTTCCTTCCTCCCTTCCTCCCTTCCTCCCTCCCTCTCTTCCACCCTTCCTCCTTCCTCTCTCCCTCTCTTCCACCCTTCCTCCCTCCCTCCCTCCTTCCTTTGGTTTCCCTTAAAATCCTATTTCTTATGAATTCAAAAAGCTTATTCTAAGCAGGGGGTCTATAGGCTTCAAGAAGTTGCCATAGGGATCCACGGCACAAGAATGGTTTAAGAATCATTGATCTAAAACAAGGGAGGTGACCATCTCCCAGTCCTCACCTTGGTCAGATCCCACTTGGAATATCATGTTCACCTAAATATATCCCGTTTTATGAAGAAAACTGAAAAACTGGGGAGTGTCAAACAAAGGGAATCAGAATGATGAGAAGATTGCAATCTATCCCCTATAAAGATTTGTTGAAGCAAATATGACTTTTTTAGCCAGAAAAAGAGAAGATGTAGGAGAGATGTGAGAAGTATCTTAAAGCATCTGGATAGTTCT
Organism: Gracilinanus agilis; assembly: GCF_016433145.1. NCBI lineage: Eukaryota > Metazoa > Chordata > Mammalia > Didelphimorphia > Didelphidae > Gracilinanus > Gracilinanus agilis. The sequence continues at coordinate 662,996,599 of NC_058131.1, read as the reverse complement.
TACAGGGAAGGGAATTAGGCTTATTTTGCTTGGTAATAGAAAGGAGAACTCAAGTGTAATAGACACAACACATTTAGACACAGATTTTGGCTCTAAGCAAGGAAAGACTTTGCAATTAATAGAACTACATAAAATGGGCTCCCCTACTAGGGGTTCTTAAATAGGGTCTGGATGATCACATATTGTAAGTATTGTAAAAATTCTTGGACAAAATGGCTTTTGAGGTCCAAAAATTTAAGGTTCTAATCCTGAAATTACATGATTCTGTTTAGTTTTATATTTACATGTATAATTATGTCTTTCTTGCTAGATAGTCAGATCATTGTGGTTGAGCACTTACATTATTTTACATATTTTTGTCCCTTTCCCAAAGCCTGGCAATGATGCTCTAGTAGTTGCTAAATAGATATTTACTTAATTGAATTGGAATTAGAAGTCACTGGCTATTTCAAGCGGGATTTAAGGGTCTAAGTCTCAGCATCACTGGTCTGGGATTGATTTGCACTCAACTTTGTAGCTATAGGAAATAGATTTTACCGGTTTATTTGGGGCTTTAGGAAACTGAATCAGAACCATACTCACAGGAGCCTGGTTGATAAACCATAATTCCAGCTGATTAATTTATGATGAAAAGTATCCCTTTTCAGGGATAAGAATGCTAGTGTCCATTGTGTAGGCTTCTTTCCCTTATTCAGCCACCCCAGAAATGGAATTCATAATTAAAAGAATACTTGCTTTAAAGATCCTAGCAAAAAGGGTTAGAAAATCTTATGGAATACTCAGGATCATAGCTTGAGAACTGAAAGTCTCAGAGTCCAAAAATCTCATTTTAATGATGAAGAAACTGAATGTCAGAGTGGAGAAGTCATTTGCCCAGGGTCACATAGCTACTACATCTCAGAGAAGGAATTCCAAATCAGATCGTCATGACTCCAGATCCTGTCCTCTAGCCTCTATGCCAGAAGTTCTTAAATGTTTTGGCTTCAGGATCTGTTTATACGCTAACAAATTATTGGTTAGTTTCAAAAAATTTTTGTTGATTTGAGTTATATCTATCCATATTTACCATCTCAAAAATTTTTTAAATGTCGGTATTATTATGAAGATAGTTTTGTCTTGTGAATTCTTTGAAAGGATTTTAGAAACTCTCAGAAATCCCTGGATCAAACTTTGAGAATTATTGTGTTCCCTAAAGCTGGTTCTCTATCCACTAAGCCATCTAGCTCCTTCCGTATTGATTCTTATGTAGGATATCAGAAAGCCTAAAGAATTATTCCTATTCTATTACTGTGTATATTTTTTCTGGTGACTGGAATAACCATGTCTGATAGGTACATCTATTTTCTCCTTTAAATACTCTTTATGTATATTCTCTCTTTGTCTCTCTGTCTCTCTGTCTCTCTGTCTCTGTCTGTCAGTCTCTCTTTCTCTCTTCAAATAACCTAGTGGTTAGGTAGGTTTTGCCATCCCTGTTTTACAGATCAAGTCCAGGAATGGAAAGTGAGTTGCTTTCCCTTAAATAGTAGCTTGTGAGAATTGTAGAGAACCAGGTTAAAAGAATGAAGAACTTGACAGATGGAGTGTCCCACAGGAAGTTTTTGGGCCATTTGGGAGAAATTCCATCCATAATTAAAGACTGAGCTTCATTGAAAGAGAGTAATTGGGACAAGAAAATGAAATTTCTTGGCTCTCTCAAACCAGTGATTCTGAAGGCAAGCTTGTGAACAGAAAATTGAGACACAGAGGATAGCTGGGTATCAGTGGTGAAGGATCTGGATGATGGGTTGATTCACTGATAGGGAAGTAAGAGAAGATCTGATGTTTATAGCTGTTGGAGGTTAATAGATATGTATAATTGAAAGAACCTGAGACATGTGCAGTTGGGTGATTTGCCCAATATCCTACATTAAGTTAGTATGACTTCTGACTCCTGACTCCCAGCTGAGAGGATTTCCTACTTTTCCCACATGACTAACTTTTTTTAAACTTCATTAGAGAAACAATGCAAATTCGTTTGCATTTCTAATTAATGTTAAAAGCTGTGAGACAGAGTAGATGGTCTTGGAATAAGGAACTTGGTTTCAAATGCCACCTCAGATGCTTATTAGTGTTACCAGTATATAATGTATAATTACTAGTACAGAGTATGTATAGAAATGTGTGCATGCATATTTATATGACTTTGCAATCCTTGAAGCTCATTGAATATTATCTTATCTCTGTTGGAGTTCAGAAAAAACAGTCTTGGTTTATCTGAAACTAGCTATTATTCTTTAATGTGTAATAGTATTTTTTTTTTTGAAAAAATAATGCCCAGGTAGGTAAAATGATTAATTTTTATAAATGAATGAATATATTTGGATGCAGGCACATCTTCAGTAGACTCCTTGAAAACATCTCCAGGGCATCTCCAGTTGCAGACAAGATGGTGGGGTAATATCCTTTATATTGTTCCCATGTCACTGATTTCTTCTGTTACATGTCTGTATTTTGAGAGCTTTTCCTTCTACATAGTTTGAAGGCTATGCGTCTTTGGTGTGGTGACATTTATCAAGAACATTGTTCTTACATTTTTGTGGATCAGTGTTCTGGGTATTATGGGCCATTGTTTTGCCTGTGATAATGTTTTGGTTCTAATCCAGTTTGAGTTGAGTTTCCTAGGGAACTCTGGGATCTATATTTGTATTACAAAAGTTTATCATCTATTCATTTATGAAAAATACCAAGCTTCTGATGGACAATTCTGGACTTGAGGTTTTGTATTTCTAGGTATTTTATGAGTGCTAAATTTTTGCAATCTATAGTGATATTCACTTACTTGTGTGGCTTTGGGAAGGTCATTGATTCTCCTCCTCTCCCTGGGCTTCAATTTTTCATCTGTAAATGAAATACTTATAAGGACCCTTTGAGCTCTAAAACTATGATCCTATCACATGGTACATTGTTTCTACCATTTTCTAGCATAATTTGCATTGTTTAATAAATCTGGGATCCTTTGAAATTTCTGGTGGCTATTAATAATGATGATATTTATATTTATATTCATATTTTAATAATAGCATATAGGATGATCATCGGTGGTGCTTTTTTATTTTTTCCTCTTTCCTGGACTCTCCAGTCAGTGAGGGTCTGCACTTAGCCACTTACCAGAAAATCCAAGCCATTTGCTGTCTGTCAGGCTGTGGCGTCTATGCTGAAAGTGTCATAACGACCAGCTATTAGCACTTTGCTGTTTCCATCACGAATGGCTTTCTAATTCAGTTTAGTAAAATGTAGCAATACTTTTAGTGACAATAATCAGATCTGGAGACTTTTAGAAACAAAGGGCTTATCAGACTGACCCTCTCCTCACCATTATCAGGCTGTTGTCTGGTGTCTGGTTTCCACAAACCCATGGAGAATCATCTAGGGATTAGGGATGTTTTGGGAAGGCAGTGGTGGAATTACAGTATTTCTTCATTTTGTTTACTAGCTCTTTGATTCAGTTAGCCCTTCTTCCAAGGAGGAGAGGGCAAGAAAAGAGGCTCATTTGGCTTTTACACCTTGGGCTGCTATGGCAAAACAAAACAAAAAAATGAAAACATCTTCAAAGTAAGAGTTTTTGATGTTATGGATGGCAGATATCCAAAATAAAGGTAAAGATTTAGACTAGAAGGATGGAGGGCAATGACTTTATCCTCTTCAGTTACTTTCATTCTTGTTCAAAATTCATGTGTATGTGTATTGGGAAAGACTCTGGGAAGAAATGACTTTTATAACTCCAAACTCCACACAACTCTGGCAGTGTCTTTTTTTTTTTTTAACAGTCCAAAAATGTGTTTTGGTGATGTAGATTTTTTCTTGAGGGGTAAGACAGAAATTTTAACATAGAACTTCTAATTCTAAGTCAGACATTTGCCTGAGGCCATGCACTTAGAATCGCCACATAGTCAGACTAATAATATGTTTCTAATTGAGACAGAAGGAAAGCCAAAGGTAACATCAATACTTCGATTGTGGAGACTGTTTGATACTGTACCACTAATACAAATGGTAAAGAGAGACAAAGGTTTAAGGTGAAGATAATATAGGTTTTGGACATATTGAATTTGAAGTGTCAGCAGGGCATCCATGTAGAGATATCCTACAGACATTTAAGAGGTTGGGGCTGAAAATATAGATTTGGGAATTTACTGCTTAGAGACAGCAGTGATGAAACTAATCAACCAAGGGAAAGTGTGGATTAGAGGTTGACCCTATTTCTTACATAGAGCCAAGTCTTATGACCACAATTCCCAAGGTCTCTCCTTATTGGAAAGAAAGCTTTTTTTCTGGTCTCTAAAGAAAGGGATTCTTTAGAATCAAAAGAAATGAGGCAGGTAGGTGCCTCAGTATAGTGATAGCCAGGTCAGGATATGGGAGATCTAGGTTCAAATCTGGTCTCAGACATTGCCTGGATATGTGACCCTGGCAAGTCACTTAACCAACATTGCCTAGCCCTTACTGCTCTTCTGCATTAGAACCAAGACATAGTATTGATTCTAAGATAGAAGGTAAAGGTTATATATAAAAAAGAATCTAATAAATAACTGAAACTATCTTTCTAAGAGAAGAGGAAGTCTCTTCCTCACTCCCAACCCCATATCTGTTGGCTAGGCAATAAGGCACACATGGGTATTGTTTCTTTGCTATATAAGAGGCTTTAGGGGTTATTTCTAATTTTTCTGAACATATCTCTGTCAAAATGTCTCTGTATTGATAAATCTCATCATTCCAAGAAATTCTAACTACATCCTCTATGGCAGTGATAGTGAACTTTTATAGATCAGCTGCCATGCCCCCTGCCCCCACGCCAGACCATGTGCTATGCCCTCTCCCCCTTACCCTACCCAGGGGAAGGAGAATGAACTTCTATTGGGCTGCTGGGCAGAGGGGAGTGGAAATGAAGAATATCCTCAGTGAGTGTAGAGAGGCAGAGGGCAGTAACCCCAGCGCACAGTTTCCCTCCAGCTCTGCAGCCTGTGAGTTGCCCACCTTACTCCAGATAGGGGAGGAAGGAGGAAGTGCTCCCATTGGGCTACTTGGGCAAGGGAAAGATGATGTGAAAAAATGTCATCAGGTAATGTGGAGAGGGAGAAGGGAGCAATTCCACCTAAGTCCTTCTGCCTTTCTAGTAATTAACTCTGGGGCTAGAGGGGGAGTGGCATGTGTGCCTGCAGAGAGTGCCCTGCATGCCATCTTTGGCATGTATGCCATAGGCTCACCATCACTGCTCTATGGGAAACAAACAGGAAAGAGGACCAGATTTGGAGGGCAACTTTTGGGGGGTAAAAATGTTGCCCTCAGAGGACTTGGGTTTGAGTCCTGTGTCTCCCATTTATTGTTTAATTAACCATGAACAACCTCTCTAGGCCTCAGTTTCTCTACTTGTGAAATTAACTTTTGGATTTGCTGGCCTCTGGGGTGTTTCCTAGCTCTAAATATGATCTTTGCTTGGAGCACTTTGGCTGACTTATTGTCTTCTTTTACTTAGCTGGTGGTTCTTAGCTTCAGGAATGGAATAAAGTGTTTCCTTATCAAGGAGAGAATTTCTAGTCAGTTAACTTTAGCAGCTGGAACTGAGGACCTAGCAGATTGTCTGGGAGAGCAGAAATCTAGAAGCTCCTAACAGAAAAACTTGCCCTCAGATGCCCTGCAAAGATTTTATGCCCAATGGAGAGCAGTAGAAAGCAGTGTGATATCACCAGAGGATAAGAGGGAGATGACAGAGAGATAGATGATAGGTGATATAGGCTAGATAGGAAGATATATGGATAGAGAGATAGAGAGATATATAGACAGACATGATAGAAAGACAGGCAGACAGATAGATGGACAGAAGGACACAGAGATAGACAGATAGATAGCTATAGATGTATTTATTGTGTTGCCTATATGCAAAGCCCTATGCTAGGCATGGAGGAGAAAAATACAACTGATTATAACAGTGCCATCAACAAACAATCCTGCAGTGTCAGAGATATAAGTTGCTTTGATCACATGGATTGTTAGCACCTACCTTTTTTTTAATCATGTTCCTTAGACATGGGTTCCCTCCCTGAATGTTTCCTGGTTCCACATATTCTTTGCATATAGGTCTTTACCACTGGTGGTGTCATAACCTATGGGAGAATATAGCCCATACATGTTAATGGGTGCTGACTCATAGAGTACCTCGAATCTGGGCTAGATTTTCTGGAGACTCATATCCACGAGGGCGTCATCAGTCCTGCCCAAGTAGGTGGCACATAGAGTGTTGGATTTTCAACTTAGAAAGATTTCATTTCAAATCCCACTTCAAACATTTACTAACTGTGTGACCCTGGGCTGGTTACTTAACTTCTGCCTCAGTTTCATCATCTGTAAAAAGGAGATAATAATAGCTCCTCCCAGAGTTGTTATGAGGGTCAAATGAGATAGAATATGTAATTTGCACTTTTTGAAAACTTTAAAGCATCATATAATTGCTAGCGACTATTACTTCTTATTATCAAGACCGAAGGTTTGAGGGAAGGCTGGTCAGCAGCAAGCAAAGGTCTCTTACAGGACTATTCTCTCATACAGAGTTTTTATTGATCCATTCTGTTCGAGCTAATGAAATCCATCAAGAATTTGTGTTCAAAAATGGTGTTGACTGTAAGCAAGTCTTTTCAATGCGCATCATCAGCAAGATATTCTCATAAAATATGTAGTGCCATACGTGTGTGGGTATATATAACATACCTAATGCGTATGTATTTACAGTTATGTAATTAAGTTTTACTTTTAAAAGGAGGCAGGAGAACAGGAAGCACAAATGGGTTAGGCCTCTTCTCTGCTCTGATATACTCTCCGGGGATATTTCCAACTCAGCCTAAAGACTTCAAGGGCCAAAAAAAAAAAAACTGCAGGGTAGGTAGAATAGAAGGTTGTATTCCTGTGCTTAAATAGACAGGCAAATAAGCAAATAGCCTTTCTGAGCTGAAACTCAACTCTTTTCCCCTTTTCATTCCAACTTTAATGGTTGTTGCAAGGCTTAGATTATAAAATGTTGGGTTTTTCAATATTAATCGAAAGACTAACAGGGCTGGCAGTCAGATAGTTGCATGGGCTTGTGGGTTTAGAATCACCCCCATGCATTAGCAGTTCTAATAATAAACTTAATTTGGTTGGTTATAAGGGGTCAGGTGAAAGAAGATTCAAGGGGAACACTAGAATTTTTATTATGGGAAACTGGTCAATTTGAGGCCATCAACAAAATTGATGAAATGAGGTTAAGGTTTAGGAGAGAAAACAATATCGATTTATATTTATTTAGTATTGGATTGAGGTCCAATAAGCCTCAGCAGACCACAGAACATAAAGATGCAGTCCAAAGGTTTTGGTGGGTTGGGGATGAGTGGTTGTCCAGAGTCTTTTATGGTTTCTTCAGTGTTTCTAGGAAAGAAGTGTTGCTGGAGAGTCCACAAGGTTCTAGAAAAGTAAGCCAAGTCTGTTGGGGGTGGGCAGGTCAAACTTTCCATTTCTCTCTTCCTGATTTCCCAGACTCCTTGGAGTAATGACCCAAGGAGCTATATATTATGTATTGTATGATCCCATTCAACACCAGTGGGGTCAGACCTAGTATGATATGACAGGAATCTGTTGATATGATGGAAAGCAGGTAAATTTATACCCTGCAAAGGTTTCTGAGATGCCCTGGCCTGGGCTGATCGATTTATTCATATCCATTGCTTTGAATTGAACTTTGTATCCAAATTCTTTGTATTCAAAACCTACCATCATTACCACAAAATGGCTGCTCATGCTTGGCAAGGGATATTGGGAGCAAGATTTAAGAAGTGATATAAGTGATATGAGACATCACAGACTTGAACCCTAAACTCATTAAACTCAGAAGAATGAATGTTGTAGATCTATACATAGAATTCTATTTTTAAGTCTATATAGATGGGTGTAGAGAGCTTCTGGGACATATCATATCTCCCAAAATAACTTTACTCACTAGAAATCTCAAACTTTCTAGTTAGTTTGTAAGGAAATGTCCCTTAGCACCAACATGATAACAGCTCTACTCTGCATCTGAGTGCACACAGACAACCATTTGATAGTCTGAGTATCGGATTTGGAATTCTAAAGTTTCCAATCCTGGTTTGAATCTCACCTCTATACTTATTCACTGTGTGACTAGTATCAAGTTACATCACCTTTTTAAACTTCAGTTTTTTCATCTGCAAAATGGGAGTGGTGATACTTATAGCATATAGCCTGCAAAGTGGTTATAAGACTTAAATGAGTTTGGATATATAAATTACATTGCAAATTTTAATATACGATGTAAATAGCAGTTATTCTTATATGCACTCTACTTATCTGTAAAATATTATAGAAATGTCAGAGCAAATGACAGAGCTTTGATTTGCATATAGCTCCTCTGTCTAAATCCAATACTTGTTTCATGCACCTTACAGGTTTTTACTCGACTAATTTTGATAACAGACATCAATTTTCCATGTGTTCTATCACACTAAGCTATTGACCACGGATAATTAAATGACACTGGCTTCCTTGATATTCCTCACACAAGATAGTCCCATCTCTTGCCTCCTTGAATTTTTACTGGCTATTCCCCATGCCTGGAATTCTCTCCTTCCTCAACTTTGCCTCTTGACCTTCCTGGATTTCTTTCTTCAAGTTCCAAATAAATTTTATCTTCTACAAGAAATCTTTTGTAATTCTCTCTGGTACAGATTATTCTCTCTGTCTCTGTCTGTCTAATATTTTATTAGCATAAATATTATATGCCATACAACATAGTTTAATCTAATTATATGTTATATGATAATATATTACATACATATTATTGGAAGTGTGTTATATATTACAAATAATATATCTCATGTATTATTTGAAGTATATGATAATTTATTTCATATTAAATATGATATATTAATAAATTACTGAAAGTATGTTATATATTTCATATTATATATAAAATATGATAATATATTATACATATTATTAGAAACATATTTCTTTGCATGTTGTCTTCCCCTGAGACTATAAGTTCTGGAGATCATGAATTGTCTTTCTAATTTCATTGTACCCTCAGTGATTAGCACATTAAAACATAGTAGGCAATTAATGTTTATTGACTGACTGACCATGTGACCATCAGAGAGAGAGAGAGAGAGAGAAAGAGAGAGAGAGAGAGAGAGAGAGAGAGAGAGAGAGAGAGAGAGAGAGAGAGAGAGAGAGAGAGAGAGAAGGAGTAAGT
>NC_058131.1:662949733-662984363 GCF_016433145.1 Gracilinanus agilis | reverse complement strand
TCTATCTATCTGTCTGTCTGTCTGTCTGTCTGTCTGTCTGTCTGTCTGTCTGTCTGTCTGTCTGTCTGTCTGTCTCCCTTACCTTCTTAGAACAAATACTAAATATTGGTTCCAAGGCAGAAGAGCAGTGAGGGCTAGGCAATGGGAGTTAAGTGACTTGCCCAGGATCACATAGCTAGGAAATGTCTGAGACCTTATTTGAATCAAGGACCTCCCATCTCTAGACCACTGAGCCACCTAGCTGTCCCAGAAGAATATATTTCTAGTTTAAATTTTTTCAACTAACAAGCATAGAATTTCTCTTCTTATCCCTATTATACATGGGAAATAAAACCCTTATAACAAATATGCACAGTTAAAGCAAATCCCCACATTGTCTATGTCCAACAATGTGTGTCTTATTCTATATATTTAGTTGATTGCTTCTCAGGAATTGGTAGTATTATTCATCATTTACAAGTATTAAGAATACAATGGAATGTTATTGTGCTATAAGAAATGGTAAACATTAGGAATTCCTAGAAAACTGATAAGACTTTATGCAATAATGCAGAGAAAAATAAACAGATCCAGGAGAATAATGTACACAATGATTCTAATAGTGTAAATGAAACTATCATTTAAAAGCAGCCTAACCTGAGGTAATGTTGGTCCTCGTGAGCTGTTCATAAAATGTAGTTCTCTCCCCTCAAGAGGGAGTTGGGAATGTGGCTATGGAATGTTTTGTGAACAATATGTCAGATGTAGTTGCTTGGTTGACACATTTTGTTTAGCTATTCTTCTTTGTTATAAGAGATTATTCAATATGGAGGAGGGAGGAAATTACATTCTATTACAAGACATTATTGAACTATTAAAAATGGTCATTGATAACACTTTCAAAATATAGAAAGGGATCAGAAGGTGATAGATAGAGATCATCTAAATTCTTTTGTTTTACAGATGAGGAAATTGAGGCCTGGAGGACTGAAATAATTTGGTCAGAGTTACAAGATCTGAGTCTTTTCTTTTTTCTAGTGTCCTCTCCACCACACAATGCTCCCTCCTATTCACTTTAGATTATAGCTCTTCATCATCATCACCATGCTGGACACAGCTGGAAAGGCCAAATGGAAAGATGGGCAGGGGAGGCATGTAAACAGAGTGCTCTTAAAAAGCATCAACTCCTACCTCTGGCCCCTTCCCCCTTTATTTTTTGCTTGCCTAACAAAAGATGAAGGAGAATGCATTAAGAATGAATGGCAGTAATGTACTGATGGGACTCTTTCCACTAGAGTTGGACATGATCAAGATGGAGCCCTGAGGCCCTGGTCCTAAGGCCCCAGGATGAAACCTCTGGCTCTCTCAGCCAATAACTCTGAAATTGAAGGCCTTAAGTGATCGTTTGAAGAAGAGGGACTGGAAAAGTTAAATGGCATGAAAGCATGAGTGCATGCTAAGCCTCAGTGGAACAACAACAATAATACAAACAGCACAATGATATGAAAATAATGAGGCTCAGGTGGAGGGCAATGGAAAAGATGAAGAATCTGATCCATTTGTAAATTAAGTGACAGCCCAGCTTGATTTCAGATTCCTACTTTCTTCCCTTTGAGCACTTCTTTATTGGAGAGGCAGATTGGAAAAAGAACTGAATATGAAGTGAGGACACTGGTTTCAATTCCCAGATACAAGTATTGACTGGTTCACCCTGGAAAAGTCACTTTAAAATCTATGCTTCAGTTTCAAAAAATGAGAATATTAATAGTGGTACTGCCAGCCTTATAAAACTTGTTTTATAGAACTTTAGTTCAGTTCACATGTGGCCTCCAAATATTATTTAATTCTCAACAACTTCCTCTCTCACAGGTCTTAGATCAAGCAGAAAAGGATTGGAACATTTCTACTTCTCTTAATATAGTTAGTTATTGCACAATGCTGACTCATTTATTTGTTTATATGTTTATTCAACAAACATGTATGAATGCTTGCCAGTATTATATTGAATCTCTGAGAGCTTGGAGTTCACTCGGTGATTGACAGGTAGATCAGTTGGATGTCGGAATGTTCCCAGAGAGGCATGCAGACACAGGATAGGGCAGTTGGGAACCCTGGCAGAGGGTGTTGGGTCTTTACCTGTCCCTGAGGCTGGAGATCAGTGGATCCTGGTCTTTGGGGAAATTGAGACTTGCAAACTCAACCCTGCAAGCTCCTCCTGTGTTTCCTGTACCATCATCAACCTGTATCAGACCACCATCTCTGATTCTACTGCCCCTAGATATTAGGAAGTAAATCATCTCAGTCATCTAGGTTTTCCCAGGGTCCGGGAGGGATCTGGGAAGTGAGCAGGAGAAGAAGAGGGTGGATAAAAAGGGTGGATATCTCAACTGATTAGGCTTAAGATCTACTGAAGAAGAAGCTGAAGATTACACAGCAGTTTGCCTACTCTGGTGTAGCCCTGGCCAGGCTGTACCAGAGAGAAGCTATCATCTTGATTCCTTCATTTTGCCTGCAGTTAGAGATTCATTATTATCAATTTAAAGTAGGGTCTCCCAATACCTCTATCCCATACCATTATTCTTCTATGCCAAATATATTCAAAGTTTTAAAGTACCATTCTGAATTGATTATTCAAAGTTTATTTGGAAAGGGAGTCACGCAGTCAGATTACCAACGTTACCCAGCTGAAGAGCCCAATAATTAATATCAATTAACCCCAGGTGGGTCCTGAAGGGATATCATACATTGACCTAAAGGATCCTGCCTGGGCAACTGTTATAAAGGAGAAGTGTCATTCTATCCTCTCTCTGTACTCCATCTACACATACATCTAATAGATAGTAGTACCTCCTTTTAATATAACACCAGCTACAAAATACAGCATTAGATATTGGTGGAAATGCAGAGATGAATATGACCAATCCTCAAGAATCATAGTCTGGTAGGAGGAAGAGAGAGGTACAAAAAAAAAACTGTGATACATGGCAGAACACAGACCACAAAAAAGTTAAAAAAATATTAGAAAAAAAAAATCAGTCACTTCCTGCTTGGAAGTATGGGGTGGGTTCAAGGAAGACTTCCCAGAGCTGATGGCATCTGAGGTGGGCTTGGATGGGAAGGATTTCAACAGCTGGAGATCGGGGAGAGTTTAAGGAATCTTGACCCAAGCCTATAACAAGCTCCCACTTTCCATTAAGTGCCCAGATACAGAAGCAGGAAATATCTGGGTTCAAAGATTCTGCTGCCGACACTTAATTAGCTGTGCGAATCTGACTCAAATCATTTAACTTCTTTATGTTTCAGCTTGCTTAAATGTCAAATGTAGATAACACTAACCAAGAGAATGATGATTTCTGGTGACCCAATGGACAATGAAGTGAAGCATGGTGAACATAATCACTTTGCTGCAAGATTTGTAATTGTAATCTAGGCATACTTGCAGCACAGAATCAGTGATGACTTTGCTCAAAAAGTGGTACAAGAGATACTTTATGATCTCACGAATTTAAAGATTCCCAAAGGATGCAGATCACATCCCTATCCTGCATCCAGGCCTATCCATCCTGTCTGATTCTTGTCCATATCTTTTCATAAGTTCTTTGCAAGGAGTTTGCCTAATGGGCAGAAGTTCTCCTTTTCCTGACATTGTATGGGCACCAGTGGAATTCTCTGGCTATCTACTTATCCTTTACCCTTGCCATGTGATCACCTTATCTTTTTTCCCATCATGCAGTTTCCTAATGACATAGTTTGTGCCTATTCCTCTTCAAGATTTCTCATTATTTATGGGTTGCAGCCTCTTATCCATCACGCACTCATACTTGTCCTGTGTGTGCCAATCATTTTTTTATTTCTCTGTAGGCTATCATACTTCATATCTTACTGCCATAGAACACCACCAGTATAATGTTGGTATTTTTAAAATGGACTTTTACTTTCAAATAGGGTCACTAAAGGAGCTTGGCTATTTCTTTCTTTTTTTTCCCCTTAATCTTTACCTTCCATCTTAGAATCAATATTAAGTATGAGTTCCAAGGCAGAAGAGTAGTAGAGGCTAGGCAATGAGGATTAAGTCACTTGTCCAGGATCACACAACTATAAAGTGTATGAGGCCAAATTTGTATGGATGCATGTATATCAGGACTGACAAAGAGTTGGATATAAGGAATAAAGAAGGCTGGTTACTCTCAAGATTGTCCATCCAAAAATGTGTTGTCATCTGGGCAATAAATATTCTTATCCATTTGATCTTTCTTCTGCAGATGGTCAGGCCACTCTACTTTGAATGGTAACAGATCACTTCCAGGAGACTATGAATACAATAAGTTTTAATGTAATCAGCAATGCCATTTGCAAATGAGAACTTTTGGAGCATCTTGTCATCCACAGAGAATCTTGTTTCCTAGAGGGTATACAAGAAAAGAATGATTGGAAAAAGGAGTGGAACTCAGATGTTGTGAGGACAAGGGATAAGAGAATAAGACAGTCCTAGCATTGGTATCCTTGAAATGTCAGATCGTCTACTGGAGGCCTTCTCTCTTGTTGGATTAATCCTCTCTGAAGGATTTGCTAGAGGACAGTTATGATTATGGAAGGCCACAGTTTTTTTTTAAAAATGTGTTTATTTGTTTTATTAAAATACCCAGTTAATTCCCTCCCTCCTTTCTCTTCTCTCATCAGAGAAGGCATAGTTTCACAAAAAGGCATATGTATAAATAAAAATATACCTCACTTATTTCTATTTATCTGTTATTTCTCTGGAGGTGGCCATACACACATCATTCTTCAAACAATATTTCTGTTGCAATATATAATGTTTGCTTGGTTCTGCTCATTTAACTCTTCATAATTTCATGTAGGTCTTTCCATGTTTTTCCAAAATTAACTTGCTGGTCATTTCTTATGGTACATTAAGTAGTATGCTATCACAACCATATGCTACAACGAGTTAAAAGGTATACATAGATTGGTAACTCTGAGCATAATTCTATATAAAATGTTCGGATCAGTTCACTGTTCCACCAACAATGTATTAGTTCTCATTTTTCCATATCTCCTCCAACATTTGTCATTTTGACCTTTTATCATTTTAGCCAATCTGATAGGTGTGAGATATCTCAGAGTTGTTTGGATTTTTACTTCCCTACTTAAAAAAGATATAGAGCATTTTTTCATATACCTTTGATTTCTTCATCTAAAAGCTGTTCATATCTTTTAACCATTTATCAACTGAGGCATGGCTCATATTCTTATGTTCATCAAAGTTCTCTATTTTAGACATGAGACCTTTATCTAAAAAACTGTCTGTAAATTTCTCTCCCCCCAATTTACTTCTTTCCTTTTAATCTTGGCTATATTAATTTATTTGTACAAAACCTTTTACATTTAATTTACTCAAAATTATCTATTTCACATCTCATAAAGCCTACTATTTTTTGTTTTTCACAAAATCTTCTCCTATCTGTAAATCTAATAGACAACAAATTCCTTGTTCTTCTAATTTGCTTATTATATCTCCCTTTAGGCCTAGGTCATGAATCCATCTTGATCTTATCCTGGCAAATAGTGTTAGATATTGGACTATATCTAGTTTCTGCCAGATTGCTTTCAGGTTTTACCAAATAGTGAATTCACTGTCTTTAAAAAATTAAAGTTGTAAGCTACTCAAAGGGCAATGGAGAGAGATATACATGAATACTCTTCAATGTAGTATTAGCAAAGAGTTGTATGGAAGAAGTGGCATGAAATCTGCCATCAGAGAGAAGTAGGAAGAAAAAAGTAGGTGGTCTTGCTATGAAATCAAAATGCCACATGATTGAGGCATAACCATTGCACAGTCCCAAACCTTTGTGAATATTCAGGCAACATTAAGAGATTTGGAAGTAGGTTCCCAAGAAGATGAGTGGACCCCTGTGGAGGATTTATAGGGCCATATGGACACAGTTCATATTGGAGCAGAAGACATGGACAAAGTGAAATCTGCATCTCTGGAGGAACTGTGCACACCAGTGAGCTCACAGATCTAAGGCACTATGGAACTATTAGAGAAATGAGAAGGGCTATGCAAGATGAGAAGGTGTAGCTGAGTTGTGAGTGCGGAATCATGTTGATGAGACTGAAGATCCACTGATGAATTGAAGGGCACTGTGACACAATATTAACTAAGTATTCTGGGGAAGGAATTATGGGGCCCAAGTAAGTTGGTGACATGAAGTCCTTTATCACTTTATAAATGTCAGCTCTTTCTCCCCCTACTTTTCTTACTCTTTCCTTCAGTTGGCCCTCCATTTTTCTCTAAGTTCTTCTCTGGACTCTTCATACTTTTCATTCTGCCATCCTCCAGGAGTCTTCTCACTAGGCATGACCTAGAAGATCATGCCACCCGTGCAGCCTCTTCCTCTGATTGGCGGGTTCCTTTTGGAGCCTCCATTTTAAAGAAAATGCTCAGACCAGTCTCCTTCATTCTCTTTCTTCTCCAAGGTCCACATTTGATTCCTAGGACTTCTTTCTCCACCACGTCCTCACCTCTCTTCCTCCAATTGCTCCCCACTCTTACCATTCCTTCAGTTTCATTTTACACATTGTTTACTCCCAACACAATGAAAGTTCCTTTAGACCGGGACAACTTTTCTTTTTGCTGTATTCTCAGTGCCTTAGCACAATGCCTAGAACAAGGCAAGCAGTTCATAAATGTTTGTTAACTGACTGACTTGCCTTTTCATGGTAGTGATTTGCATTTCTGAGTGCTCAAACCCCACTCTCTATGGGGTAGGGATCCCCATATCCAAATACAGTCATCAGATATACCTGAATTTCCCAGCATTCATACTCCCCCTTATTATATCCAAGAATGTCTTCCTTGCAATTCCCAGGATCCACCTTTCCCCTTTCCATATGGAAGTGGTTAGAAGTTTGAACAGGGTTATATATTTTACAAGGAAGAAAGGGTTGTGAATTTTTAAAATTCACAAAAATAAGACAATCAGAAATGCCCATTAAAGGAAGCTATCCAGAGCAGCCTGGTGCCCCAGTTTACAAAAACCAACTGAATCTCAAATTCCCTGGTTAAATCTTCAGTCCACACCCTATGGCTGAGCCCCTGAAGCTAAAACAAGTAAGCAATCCAGCCTCATTTTGTTCTAAACCAAGAATGCCAGCTCTCCTATCAGACTCTCTCCACTCTTCTTCGATTTACTAACTGATTTCAATTAGGATTTGCCCTGGATACTTAATCCAAGTCATTAATCTCCTCAAGAATCTCAGCATCACTCCCAGCCAACCAGGAACCCTTCTGCTTGCTCATAAGTTACTGTTTCTTGTAACCACACATTTCTATTTAATCACTTAGTAACCATTTCTTTCTCTTCCCAAAGAGGGGAGTGGAAAAAGAGTTTCATAAAAGAGTTTAATACAATAGAAAGAGTTTTAGACTTGGAGCCAGAAAAATCTGGGTTTGAATCCTAACTCTTATGACTTATAAGTTGTGCGAGTTTGTCTGGTCTTGCTGAGCTTCATTTGCTCTTCTGTGGAATGAGGAGCCTGGATTAGAAGATGTTTAATGTTCGTTTCAACTCCAAATCCTTTAAAGTCACTATTGCATTTAACGCTAACACAGAGAAACAAAATAATATGCTCTATAATACCCAGAATATCTCCTAGATTTTACAAATGATACACCTTTTCTCACAAAGAACATTCCAATGAGTAGAAAGGATGTGAGCAAAAGTGCAGGGATAGGAAAGTGTGAGACAATTTTGAAGGCTGATGACTTTGGAAAGTTCATTTCTTAGCTCAGCAAGTTAATGTCTCATAAAAAAGATTGCTTCACAAACATGCTTGCTGTGGTTGAGTTGCTTCATTCACATAGAACTCCTTGTGACCCCTTTTGAGGTTTTCTTGGCAAAGATATTGGAGGAGTTTGTCATTTTACAGATGAACTGAGGTAAATACGGTTAAGTGACTTCTCCAAGGTCACACAGCTAGGAAGTTTCTGAGGCCAGATTTGAACTCAGGAAGGTTCCTAACTCCAGACCCAGTGCTCTATCTTCTGTGCCTCTCATATATGTCTCTCTCCCCAAACATATGACTTTGTTGTATTTTAAAATATTTTATTTTCCCCCCAATTAACTGAAAAATCAATTTTAAAATATTCATTTTTTTACATTTTGAATTCTAAATTCTCTCTCCTTCGTTCTTCCCACTTGTCTCTGCTCTCTGAAATGGCAAGCAATCTGATATAGACTTAAAAAAACTTTTACCTTCTGTCTTAGAGTCAATACTAAATATTGGTTCCAAGGTAAAAGAAAGATAATGACTAGATAATGTGGGTTAAGTGACTTGCCCAGGGTCACACAGCTGGGAAGTACCTGACACCAGTTTGAACCCAAGACCTCCCATCTCCTGATCTGACTCTCTATTCTCTGAGCCACCTAGCTGCCCCCATTCTGATATAGATTTCTACCCCAAACACATGAATTTGGTCTTAAGGAAGAGAGGGGAAGAAAGTGTGTCTGTCTTCACTCCCCCATTCCCACTACTACAGGCTCAGCTCAGAGTGTATCCATCCTTTCTGAGGTCAGGAGCATTACCTTTGCATTATGATCTGATTGTAAATAAACAGCAGAACTGGGACTGAATTGACTCTTCTGTCCTCCAGTGTCCTGGAGCTGGGCGAGGCTCCCAGGAGTCCTTCAGAGGCTTGGCTTCACCTATTTTATTGTGGCCCTGATGCAGATTGCCTTTGGGGTGGCAGATATCCAGAGGTACCAGGTGAGTAGAACAGCTATTCCTGTCTGAACTCATTTTGACTCAATGTACCTGGTGGCCCTGGTATCTTTAACTAGATTGTTAGATCAACCAGTCAATCAATCAGCATTTGTTAATCACCTCCTGTGTGCCTGGCACTGTGCTATGACCCTAGGAACACAAAACCAAAAATGAGGCAGTCCCTACACTCAAGGAATTTACATTCCAATAGGGAAGAGCACACATACACAAATACATATATGCATAATACATATATACCCACACATATGTTATCTTGTGCCCAGGAATTGCCCTTCAGCATGGTAGTATATTCCTATAATCCTGGCTTCCAGGGAGTCTGAGACTGAGGTTGGTGGATCTCTTGAGCTCAGGAGTTCTGAGCTGTAATGGGCTATACATTAAGTCCAGTATCAATATGATGAATCCTTGGAAGGAAGGATAATGACAGCTTGCATAAGGAGGGGTAAATGGGCTCATATCAGAAATGGAGCAGGTCAAAGCTTTCATGCCACTTGAGTAATGAGATCAGCCTTATGAGTAATTCTTATACTTTGAGTCTGGACTAGACAAAGATCCCCATTAAAAAAGATTTATACAAAAGTCTAAGTCTTTGGAGTCTTCATTTTGCAGAAGAAAGAAAGATATTATAGACAAATTGTATGAACTTCTATATCAGCACTGTCCGTTTTCCCCCTGAATTGTTTTTTTCCAGTTAGAAGTTTCTCTATACACAATTTGTTATTCAGTAGTTTCAGTCATGTCTAACTCTTCATGGTTCCATTTGGTGTTTTCTTGGCAAAGATACTGGAATGGTTTGCCATTTCCTTCTCCAGATGAAGAAACTGAGGCAAACAGAGTCCCAGGGTCACAGAGCTGGTAAATGTTCAAGTTTAGATTTAAACTCAAGTCTTTCTGACTCCAGGCCTTCTGTGCTATCCATTATGCCATCTAGCTGCCCTATCTGTAATACCTCTGTTATTTTCCATTCTTTCCTACCTTTCCCTGGCCTCTTTTCCTCCCTTCATTCTCTTCCCCATACCTTTCATCTCCTTTCTGGGCAATAGTTCTTTCCTTTTTGATCAGTAATTTATCTTGTTCTTGGCAAACTAATATTTGCATCTAACAGTTCTCAGAAGATATATTTGACACATGTTTTTTCCAATAGAGTTTGGAATTGAAAAAAAATCTCAACTTCTATCTGGATTTTTTTCAAGGCCTGATCCTTTTTCCAGAACAAACAATTTTGAAAAAAATTGTAAGTGATCATTATAGAATTTCAATAGATCTCAGATCAATAATGGGTCAACAGAACTCAATAGATCTATTATCCAACTCAACCCCCCCCCCAAATGAATCCTCATTGCAGTCTACCAGATAATGATAATCTGACTTCTGCACAAAGACTACCAATAAAGTAGAACACACTATCTGAAAAGATAGCTCTTATTCATTTGACATCTATTAAGCACCTACTATTACTACTATTACGAAGCATTTAACAATTATATCTTCCTTGTTTCTCACAACAACTCTGAAAGGGAAGTGCTATTATGATCTCCATTTACATATGAAGAAACTGACATTAAGTGACTTTTTTAAGTTCACACACCTAGAAAGGATATGAAATCACATTCAAACTGAGACCTTTTTGACTCCAGCTCTGATTCTCTATCCACTGCTCTACCTTACTTCTCAAGGTGCTTCATTAGACCTAAGGATCCAAATCCAAGTTCAAAGTAGTCCCTGCCCTTAATAAGAAGCTTACATATTCTTATTTCAGTTTTAATACAGATGGGCTACAATGATTTCATCATAGTTCAGTAAAAAGTTGAAAATATCTCTCATGATTTCTGTAATCCCAGCATCTAGCTCAGTGCTTGGCACAGAATTTAACACTTAATAAATGATGATTGACTGATTGATTACAGTTGAAAGTATGCTGGATTTGGGGTCCAAAGATGTGGATGTAAATCCTTGACTAGCCTATTATGACCTCTGTCAACTTGGGTCATTTCCCGGTCTTCATCTATAAAACAAAGTGGTTGGACTAGATGGTCTTTAAGGTCCCTTCCAAGTCTAAATCTGTTTTCCTGTTATTTCCCTGGTAAAAATCACTCTGATGACCCACAGAACATACCTTTCATTCCTTTGACTGTGTTTATTTCTTTCTGTGTAGGTTGGCGTCTGGTGGGCTCCATTCAGAGATATTGTCCTTTACTGGCAGGAGTGGATCATCATCACTGGTCTGGAATGCATCTGGTTGTGTCTCACCTTTCTGCTTCCTGTTCCTGGGTGTCCCAGGTAAGCTTCAGCCTGCCAGGGGTTCATGCAACAACCAGAATGCAGCCACTTGGAGCCAGTGAACATCAAGTTAATAGGAATTGAAAGAAAAGAAGCATTTATTGATAGTCTGATTTCACAACAAAAAGATCTCTACAGGTAAAGGTGCAGAATAGGTGTTACCTTCTCCAGGAAAAAAAATGCCTCCGAAATCCAAGGTTCCTGGTTGCCAAGAGAATCCTGATATAGATATTACCTCCCATCCCGCCCCAGAAAGCAGCTTTCAAGCAATGGATTTTTAATTCCTTCTTCCAACTGACTCTATCTACATTGCTGCTTGGGTTGTGTAAATCCCCTTTGTGACCACAGTGGAATGCTGAAATTCTTCCTGATACCAGCAATAATCCTATTGTTTCTTAGATACTTCTCTTTGGCTTGTTAACTAAAATCAGAGAATCAAAAAGCATTGGAGCTGAAAGAGACCTTAGATAGCATCAAATTTTACAGATGAGGAACACTGAGACCTGGGAGGTAGAGCAACTTACCTCAAAAGTAATGTGTGTTCCCACTGGTGCCCAGTTTAGGCAAATTAAAGGAAATTAACCTTGAAGATGAAGGCTTGCCCTTTAATGGAGATTACCAGGGAATCAGTGTCTGACTCTGTGCTATACAACAGTTTTAGCAATGGCTGAACAAAGGCACAACTGATTTAGCTATCAGGTTTGCAGATTACACAGAACCAAGAAGTATAGTTAACTCATTGGATTAAAGAATGAGAATCAAAAAAGATCTCAATGGGTAGAATCATATTGCTGTCTCATTTATCTTATATTCCACAAAACTCCCTCCCTTTTCTTTTTCAGACAAATTGCCACCTGACCATGTATCTATCATCTACTTTTGACATTTATTTTTTGAACCCAACTATAAGATGATGAAAAGCAGTTCAGATAAATGCAAAATCTTATACTTGGGTTCAAAAAATAAATGTCAAAAGTAGATGATAGATATATGGGTAGGTGGCAATTTGTCTGAAAAAGATAAGGGAGGGAGTTTTGTGGAGTATAAGATAAATGAGACAGCAATATGATTTGTCAGCAAAAAACATCAAATCCAGTATTAGTTTGCATTAAGAGCATAGAATAGTATCTAAGACTAGGAAGACACTGTTACTATACTCTATTCTCTCCAGTTACTAATGGTTGCGCAATCCAATGACTTTTTCTCAATCTTCATTCTCCGAAACCTCTCTGCAGCCTTTGACATTGTTGATCCTCTTTTTTCTTTGCTACTTTCTTTTTAATAAATTTTTAGGTTACCTTCCTTCTGGTTTTTCTCCTACCTCTTTGACAATTCTTCTGTCTCTTTTTCTGGATCTTCCTCCAGATTATGCCTTGTAGCCACCTTCTCTTTACCCTTTATGTCATTTCTTTTGTTGATCTCATTTGAGGGAGTAAAGTGGTTTAATTACTATCTCTATGCTGATAATTCTCATGCCTATCCCTCCTTCCCCAATTTCTCTCTTGAACTCCAGTCTCATACTTCCTAATGCTTTTCAGACATCTCAAAATAAGTATCCAGAAGATTTCTTAAGCTTAATATTTCTAAAACATTAATAATTATCTTTTCCCCTAAACTCTCTACTCCTCCTACATTCTTTATTGCTGGAGAGGGCAACACCATTTTTTCCAGGTCCTCAGGCTCACAACCTAGGAGTCATCCTGGACTCCTCATTCTCTCTCACCTCCACCCCAACTCCATTTTCAATCTGTTGGCAAGGCCTATTGATTTCATCTTTGCAACATTTTTCCAATACTTGTCCTTCTTTCTTCTGACACTGCTACCAGCTTAGCACAGGCCCTTATCACCTCACATCTAGATTATTGCAAAAGTGCTGGGGGCTTCAAATCTCTCTCCACTTTAATTTATACTCCACTCAGCCACTAAAGTGATTTTCCTAAAGTGCAGGCCCAATTACGTTTCTCCATCTACTCAAAAATCTAGTGGTTTCCTATTGCCTCAAGAATCCATTACAAAATACATGGACTGGCATTTAGTCCCTTCATAATTTAGCTCCCTCCTACCTTTTTAGTCTTCTTATACTTTACCCCTCAATATATGTATCTTTGATCCAGTGACACTGGCTTCTTGACTATTCCATCAACACATTTTGTGTTAAAACTAAGTAGGAATTGAGCTCAGAACACACACACACACATAAATATTCTTTAAGACATGTTGGAGTGAAGGTGGATGTCAGAGTACTTCTCAAGAATCTTCAGTGGCTCTTTATTGCCTCTGGTACATTATATAAAATCCTAGTGCTGACCATTAGGTCTTTCAAAAGATTCTAGGCATTTACATGATTCCCTTAAATACATTTTTAAGTTCTAGTGACATTGTTTTATTGGCTGTTCTCCTTATTTGGAATTTAATTCCCCATATCTCTTCATTCTGTCTCATAACTAAAACATACCCTTTGCTCATTTCTGCCTTTTAGAATCTTTAATTCATTAATAGTTCAATTCAGGTACCACCTCCTATTGGGAGCCTTTCTGGGTCTCTTTAATTTTTAGCCATTTGTCCCCCTTTCAAAATACCTTGTCCACTACCTTGCACTGTATAAGTATTTCATCCTTCAGTAGAAAACTGTCTTCTTAATGCCAGTGGCTATTCCCCACCCACCCCATTATTTTAGTGGCGTCCCAGTACCTCACATAGTAGCTTGGTCACATTAGACAATAGATGCATTGGGGGGATGATTGAATAAATAAATACAAAAAGGGGACATTGCTCGTGGTGGATACAGAAATGATAATAAAAGATAACAGAGATGTTAGACATGTTAAACTATTATTTCATTTCTGTTTTCTTTGCCAAGAAGGATTATGTTCACATTGGAGATGATGCCCAAGATAAAGAGGCAAGAAAGCCTCCAACTGCCTTAAGTGAATACGAGTCACTAGGGCCAGATTAAGCATATTCTCATGTATTAAAAGAATTGGCAAAGGTGGCTTCTGAAACCAGCATTAATATTTTTAATTAAATTAAAATTTTTACCTATTACATGTAATAAATTTCCATATAAGTTTTCTGAAATGATAGGATCTATAATAGTCTTCCTCTCTCTGTCCTTCCTCCTCCCAGAGCTGGCAAGCAATTCAATCTGGGTTATACATATATTATCACGCAGAACATATTTCCATAGATTTCATTTTTGTAAGTGAATAATCTTATAAAACCAAAACTCCAAAACATAAACTCAAATAAACAAATGAAATATTGTACAGCATCAATATTTTTGAAAGACTTGAGAATGGAAAAGGGACGAGAGGAAGAGAGACGAGACGGGCAGATGCTCTCCTGTCATCTTTGAGAAGAAAAGAATAGTTACTGATGACCTCAGACCAGTGGCTTTTTCTTAACTGCTAGAAAAAATTCTACAGTATATTTTAGTGGGATGGTTAGTGAATACCTGAAAGTTAAATGTTTGTCACAAACAATTAGGCTGGCTCTATCAAAACCAGGTCTTGTCAGACTAACCTCAACCTTGTTTTTGACAAGGTCTCTTGACTGGTAGATCAGAGAAATGCTCAAGACATACTTATTTAGTAGAGCATTTAACAAAGTACAATTAGATAGATTTGGAACAGGTGGATTGACTGGACTTGAAGAGTCAAAGCTAAATTGGAAGGAGGAGGTCTCTGTTGGAATAGTGCAGGGGATCTGTCCTGGGTACTGCTTACTAATCATTTTACTTTTAAATATATGTGTTAGATGAAGAAGAAATAGTTGGCAAATTTATCTAACTTGAACATGATAAAGCTGGGAAGAAGATGACATACCATGTAGATGACAGAATCAGGAGCCTAAAATCAAGACTCAAACATTTGATTGAATCTAATAAGATGAAATGTAATAGAAATAAATGTAAATCCTTATTCCTGGGGTCAAAAATCTATCTCTCAAGCAAAATATAGTGTGGAGAGAAAGCACAGTTATGCAATATTTCATCTGAAAAAGAATTGGTGGTTTTAACAGACTTCAACTTCAATTTGAGGCAAGAGTATGATATGATAGCTAAAAAACATACATGAATAAATATTTCTATTAGTTACCATTTTATATAGCACTTTAAGGCTGCAAAACATTCTACATATATGTCTCATTCATTTCTCACCACAGCCTTGGGAGATAGAAGCTCATATTATTCCCATTTGATATTATTCCCATTTTCTAGGTGAGGCTAAGAGGGTAAGGGACTTGTCTTTGCTCATATAGTTAGTGTCTGAGGTAAGATTTGAATGCCAGCACTCTACCCACCAAGATATCATAGCATTTTAGCCCACTTCAAGCATCTGAGAGACTTTAATATGGAAATGAGGTTAGATTTTTGGCATTCACAAAATACAACTAGGGGTAATGGGTTGATGTTTCTCTAGGGCAGATTTCATAAGGAGAATTTTCCTAACCCAGAAAGCTATCCAAAAGTGGAATGATTTGCCATTGGACATAGTGGATTCCCTCTCACTAGAAGCCTCCAAACAAAGGCTGAATGTCCTCTTAGGTATGTGGTGGAGGAGTTTCTTGTTCAGGTGCTGCTTGGATCATATAATCTCTGGGAGCTCCTCCACCTGACATTCTCTGATTCTGTAATTTTATGATCCCTAGCAAAATGCTAAACTGGATTATTCCATTGATAATTTGCAAATGCCTTAAAAGGAAAGTGATGATAACCTGGATAAGGCATGGGTGAGCTAAACCAATCTCATTTTCCTTCCTGACAGGGTCTCTAGTTTGGACCATTATTGTCTTGGCATTCTCATATACATCTGGATTTTTGTTGTTGGTCAGTTGTTTTTATCACGTCCAACTCTCATGATCCTATTTGGAGTTTTTTTTGGGCAAAGAAACTGAGGTAATTTGCCGTTTCCTCCTCCAGTTCATTTGATAGATAAGGAAACTGAGACAAACAGGGTTAAGTAACTTGCACAGGGTCATATAACTAGTATCTGAGATCAGATTTGAACTCAGATCTTCCTAACTCCGTGCCCAATGCTCGATCCATGATACCACCTAACTGCCCCTGAAATATGGATTTTAGTTAGACATTTGATGAGGTTTCTGCTAAAATCCAGTGGACATGATGGAAAGTATGATGGTATGCTCATGTAGATTCATAACTGATTGAATGCCCAGACAAAGATTATTGATTAATGTACCAATGACGACTTGAAAAGACGTTTCTAGTGGTACACCACAGGACAGTCCTTGGCTCTGGTCTTTTTGAAATTATTTTTATCAGATACTTAGAATCATAGAATTTTAGAATTAGAAAGTATGTTGTGATCACTTGGAGCATCTACATTTTGAGAGGGATATTGTCAGGCTGGAGCTCATCATAAAGGAGCTCGAAACCATGTCATACAAACGATGATGAGGATTCTTATGGCATCTACTGTGATGTAGTAGTATAGCATGAGAGTCATCATGGAGTATTAGATAGAGATTTGGCCCTAGAATCATGGAGATCTGGATTCAAGTCTTGCTTCTTACTATCTGTGTACTGCTGGATAAATCACTTGACCTTTCAGTTCCTTTTTAATAAACTCTTACCTTTCATCTTGGAATCGATACTAAGAATTGGTTCCAAAGCAGAAGAGTGGTAAGGGCTAGGTAATTAAGGTTGAGTGATTTGCCCAGGATCATATCACTAGGAAGTATATGAGATCAAATTTGAATCCAGGACCTCCCATCCTTAGGTTTGTCTCTATCCACCGAGCCACCTAGCTGCCACAGCCTTTCATTTTACAAGACAACTCATACGATGGAGGTTCTTTACCTAGGGCCTGGGAGAGGGAGGAAGCAGGTTTGTGAACATAGATAATAAGAAAACAGCAGATTTCTTTTCACTAACCTCTAACAGAAGTTTTGTATTTCTTTTAGTTGTGAACAAAGACAACAATATATTCTGAGAAGAGGTCCATAGGCTTCATTAGACTACTAGAATGGTCCAGACCACAAAAGGGTTAAGAATTCCTCCTCTAACATTATAAGTTGTAAAGAAGGTGCCTACCTGCACTCATAAAAAGTATTTCTTTACATTGAAGTTTCTTATACCAAGGAAATCCCAGGTCTTGGCCCTAACCCTATCCCTATTATGGTAGGGCAAATGCTTTCACAATGTCTCTAGCCAACTAACAATATTCATCTTACCATCAATGAAGAAAAGATCTCAGAAATCTTAGGTCTATTATTTCTTATTCATTCTATATATAGTTTGTCTGTACTTTATTTGTTTGCCCCTTGACTCTTCCATGAGCTCCTCAAAAGCAGGGATTGTTTTTTTGTCTCTCCTTTTATCCCCACCACTCAACACCGTACCAGGTGCTTATACTGCATATGAACTCACTGACTGACATATGTTTACACCCAAAGGTGCTTTGGTTCGCCATCAAGTAACATAAAGAGAGGTAAGGCCTTTCTCTTAAGGATGGTTGTCCTGTTCCTGAGGCAATTGCTTTGATAACACATGGGCCAGATGAGAGCTGAAAGTGGTAAAGCCCTAAGGTTTTTCAGTACTTTTGGAACATTGTTAACCACTGTTGTGGACTGGTGACTGTGAGAGCATATCAACTACAACTTTTATCTTATTTTATTTATTTTTTAAAAAATCTTTACCTTCTGGCTTTGAGTTAATAATGTGTACTGGTTCCAAGGCAGAAGAGTGAAAAGGGCCAAGCAATGGGGATTGAGTGACTTCTCCAGGGTCACACAGGAAGTATCCGAGATCAGATTCAAAGCCAGGACCTCCCATCTCTGGGTCTGGCTCTCAATCTACTGAGCCACCCAGCTGCCCCCAGCTAAAACTTTTAGAATCACAACCAAAGGGTAGCCTATTCTGATCAGCTCATAAGATGCCAATGTTCTTTTTTTGTTGTTGTTTATGTGAAGAAAGGATGTCTATCTCTCTTCCATGAATACTATTGGTTGCTCTTCTAGCAGTGAGCTTCCATCCCAGCCCCCCCACTCAAATCCACTTATGTTGTTTGCCTGCTTTCCATAGGGATGGATAAAGGAGACTAAGTGAGAGATCTGGGTAAAGTGGGCTACTCATTCTGAGGCCCATATATCTTTTTATTCCCCCAAGGGCAGCTCCCAGACATGAATGCCATTAATTCCTTTTAGAAGCAGTTCTTTGAAGAGTGAGGACTTTGAAATGGGTGAGTTTCCATCAGAGATTTCAAATCATCCTGTTTTCAGATTTGTTTTCATTGATTTTATTGATAAAAGAGCAGAGCTTACGAAAATGATGGGGTGACTTCATAAATCACTGCAGATTGAGGATGATAACCCATTTTCTCCAGCAGATCCACTTTTCCCAACTTGCTTCAGAAAGAGAGTCTCATTTCACTCTCTTCCAAATACTGGCCTATTTTCAGGGAGGGCATCTTTCCGTGGCTAGCTTGATGGTAGCTTTTGCAGAAGAAAAAAGCCCTCTCTTGCTTTCAGAAAAAGGAGAATAATGGTAATTTGTCTCTTTGTGAGGGCGTTTTATAATCAGTTCCCACCTGTTGTGCATAGGCTTCAAGGCACTCAATAGCAAAACAGCCTAGATGAGAAACCTCTTCAAGGTATACCAGGTCTTTCTAAGCTACCTGAGGATAATCCTTTGAATCTGTTAATTGGGAAAAAAAACAAAGGCAGAAAAGAAAGAGAGAGAGAGACAGCAAAAGAAATGGGCATTAGCAGATGTTTCTCAGAATCAAGTGCTAATTGGAGGGATTGAAAAGAAAAAAAGAGATGTTTTGTGAGAGAAAGCTAGAGGAGGGAGTTGGTGCCCATCTGCCTGTTCTCACAAGACTTCAGGGAATGGCCCTTTCTCCTTCTCTAGGTCACTTTCAGTTGCTAGCAGAGGAAGAAGACTTGACAAGGAAGTAGAGAATGGGCATGACAACATTTAGACATAGAGATGCTATGAGAGTCTCCAAAATTTGGGGGGATGGTCTAGGTGGGGAGGGATTTCTTCTGGGATTGGGCCAATAGAATCACACTGAAAATCTAAGCCATGGCCTCCAAGTTTGTGATAGAGCACATGCCAACTCCCTAATCCCCTTCTTCTTCCTCCCTAGGAGCTATCTTCACCCACCTAAAAACTCTTAAATTTTACTCACCTTTGTATCTCCCCAAATGCCTAGCACAATGCATATAGCTGATCTTCAAACAATACTTGCTAAGTTTTATTGAATTAAATATTCTTTTATATGCTATCTGGATGCCCAAATATATTTGTATATTATTTAAACCCTTACTTTCTTAGAATTGATATTGTGTTGGTTCCAAGGCAGAAGAGTGATAAAGACTAGACAATGGGCGTTAAGTGACTTGCCTAGGGTCACACAGCTAGGAAGTATTTGAGTTCAGATTTGAAACCAGGACCTCCCAATATCCAGGCCTGGCACTCGATCTGCTGAGCCAGCTAGCTATGCTGATGACTGGGGTTTTATTTTGGGGGGTGTCAAATAATGCTTTCTTTTTAGTGTGAAGAGGGGAGGGAAGAAGAGAGAGAGATACTTAGAAATTTTACAAAACGGAAAAACAAGTTAAGCAAAAGACTTAGAGATAAGGAAGCCTGAAGCTATAATGACAGGAACAAGGAATTGAACTGAATAGAGTGAACTTTAAAGGAAGACATGTGGTTGTTAAGTGATGGGGTAGAGAGAGGATCTGAAAGGGAGTGAGTGAGAAATATGCCAACTCTTCCTCTTTGTATGTTTTAGGGAGATGGCAGTGAGGAGCTCAATTCAGAGCTGTCGAGGGGTGCCCAGAGATGAGGTATCTTCAGGAGAGAGCTCAGTTTCAGTGAGCACCAGAGTGGAGTGAAGTAGAAAGTGTACTGACTCAAGAGTTGGGGGATTGAGGTTCAAATCCCACTTTTGACCTGAATGACCTTGTATAAATCACTTAGACCTCTCTGAATCTTGAAATCCTTGTGTATAAAACAAGGCAGCTGGACAAGATGGCTAGGAAAGATCCTTTCCAACTCTAAAGCAATGTTATAATTGGCATATAATAAGCAAATTGATCATGAGGAAATGATATAGCAACAAAACCCAATCCTTTGTAAGTGTTAACATGAAGGTGAATTTGACAGTAAGGGAGGGTTTCAGAGTACACAGTGGAAAGAATGAACAGAGGAGGATAAGGATGGTTAGTATTTGAGCTCTCTGTGCTAACGAGGAAACCAGGCACCATGGTACTGTAGCCAATACTACTGGTGATTATTTTCTTACTGGTAGTATGCAACTCTCCAGGCCTGGTGGCAATTTGTGTAGGTGGGACTGGGAAGAGGAAGGTATCTGGGAGGTGAGTGCTGCAGACCTCAGAAAGCATGATGCTAGGGGCAGGGTAGGGAGAGACATGATTCCCCATTTGTCAGCACCTGGGACAAAATCTAGAGCTTCCCCATGCTAGGACTGGCTGTGGGGCTGGTCTGATGAAGGCTCAGACCTGGGAAGAGCTAGGCAGGGTCCAGTATCAGTGAGCTGGGAGGCTACCTCCTTTGCGGGGTTATGGTTTTGAAACAATCTACATGTCTAGAAAACAGAGATTCAGTAAGATAGAAAGGAGTAACCAGGCTGAAAGAGTCAAGGCAACAAGGGCATGGCATCTAGAAAACCTATATAAATCAATTGTGGGCTCTCTTAATATAGTTGGAGTGAGGTTTCGAATTCCGAAGTACAGTAAGAGAGCAGGCAGCAATCTCCCTTGTATGCCTTTTATATTGCCAGGGGGATAAACCGAGGAGTACATGGCTTGTCTTTGACAGGGTGGCTCAAGGGATCTATGTTTAATCAGGCAGGGAGGCTGCTGAAGTTATTACATGGGCTACGTACAATCCACAGATAGTCCATGATATCCTCTGGATTGGTACCTTTTGTCTAAGAGTAGCAGAAGATGTAATATGAAAACAATGACTCACATTTATACTGGTGGTTGTTCAGTCATTTCAGTCATGTCTCTTCTTGACCCCATTTGGGGTTTTCTTGTCAAATATTAGAGTGGTTTACCATTTTCTTTTCTAGCTCGTTTGACAGATGAGAAAACTGAGGCAAATAGGGTTAAATGATTTAGGATCATGCAACCACTAAGTGTCTGAGGACATATTTAAACTTGGGAAAAGGAGTCTTCCCTACTGTAGACCTGGCATTCTATCCACTGTGCTACCTAGCTGCCCCACAATTCATGCTTTAAATATTACAAAACATTTTTTTCATTTTAATCCTGTGAGATGGGGAGTAAAAGTATTATTATCCTGATTTTACAGATGAGGAAACCAAGGATCAGAGGACATAATTCCCATGATCACTCAATTAATGATTGAGCTAGGATTTCAAACTAGTTCCAGTTCTCTTGATTCCAACTCGGATCCTATGTTTCCCATATGATATTTGCCCATACTTCTACTTCTTGCAGGTGGCATTCATGTCTTTGGGACTTAGGATCAGAATAGGTTGGTTTGGGTGGAAAGCCAGCTTAACATTTCCCAATGTGGTGTTGCCATTTTGAGTTCACCCTAGTGGCCTTCATTCTGTTTGTGTCCGCTGCTTTCTTTAGACAGAACACACCTCAGGTTGGTCTCTCCGGAAAAAGTTTCAATGCAATGCTTCCTGACAACTTGAAAGCAGGCAAAGAGAACTCAAAGTGCACCTAGTCCTAAGCCATTACAGCCTTTGAAGCAAATGGATTATGAGGAAATGATATGGCAACAAAAACCAATAGATGGAAAGAGGTGCCCTAGATAGAGAGGAAGATGAATGTGGCATGTTTCTCTGTCTCAGATTGTCCCTGACAGAGGATGATAGTCTAATATCTCACCACGAGGAGGCTAATATGAGGCCATAAATCACAGATGGCACCTTTTCAAATAATAAAACAGTCTGTTTTTTGGATAATAGATACCAAGTTAGGATACTGTGCTATAGAGAGAAAGCCCCAATTGTCATCTTCATGTTGTTGACACAAGAGTTATGCCTCTTTGTAGTTAATGGCCCAAGGAGAGAAGAAGAGGGAGGAGACCAACCAGGCACCTCCATTATAAATGTGCCTAATTTGGAACCTGCTGTTTAGTTACCCAAACATTCAGGTATTTCAAAGGAGAATGTGATTGCATGTATGAACAGGCAATGTTTAAATACTGAGGTGCTGACAGTTTCATCAAATGCACGAGGTAGGTAATGGAGAAGACCATCTTCATTGCCAAAGGTTGCTTATGACTAAAGGGGTTGATCTGGTGAGACTTCAGGGAGTATTAAGTGATGGGAAATTGTATACAATTCAATCTTAGTTTAATAGGGGAGACACTGGGGATAAAACACTGGCCTTGGGTTCAGGAAGAACTGGGTTCAAGTCCCACATCTGACATATATTGGTTCTCTGGTGGAAAAAAGTTATCAGTGGGACTCCCTACTCTGATAAATCACAGGTCCAGTAAAAAGAAAACAAAGAAAACAAATACCACTCCATCCCTTCCATCACACACACACACACACACACACACACACACACACACACACACACATACCACTTGAATTATCCCATGCAAACATTGTATGTGCATCTCTCATGCATGAGGGTTGGGAGGGGATAAAGCAGGAGAAAAGGCAGTCAGTGATCACCTAGAAGAGGTACATAGAGCACCAAAGACTGAAAAAGGGGCGGTAGCCATTGGCAGAATATACAGCCTGAATTTCAATAGACTATATTCTGTAGGGAACAGGAGTGATGGAATTGGATGGAACCAAGCCAACACAAAGGGTATTTGGAAGAAGAGCCATCATTCTGATTGGGGAAGGACCATTTTCAACCAATCCAATCCTAGACACATTTATCAAGTGTGAGCTATGTGCAGGGCCCTATGCAAGGATAAATGACAATACAAAAACAGCCTCTGATTTCAAAGCATTTAAATTATGGAGTCTATTCAATGTAATCAGAAAACAAGGACCTGATTAGTGCCAATAATGGTGAAGTGGGCTCATTAGTCAAATCCACACTATTTGAAGTTATAATTATATGTAAAATAAAGCCCTTGGTTCCAGCCCAATGGAAATAGGCAGTGATGGTTTGAATAATGGAACCACTTCTTGAGATTCTTTATTTGAGCTGAGGACTAGCAATAATAATGAAGAGGATCAGGAAAGGCTTTTGTGTGGAGATGAGCTGAACCAAAAAGGAAGCTAGGGCTTCTGGGAGGTGAAAGGGAAGAAACACATTCCAGATATCAGAGATGGCCTATGAAAAAGTCAGGCAGCTTTAAGATTTATAAAACAGCCCTATGAAGGATGTATACCAGGCAAATATCCTTGGGAGGGGATGATATAGGAGAAAAGGCAGTAGGTACTGTTGATAGAATACTGGGTCTGGCATCAAGAAGACTCATCTTTGTGAGTTCAAATCTAGCCTCAGATACTTCCTATCTGTGTGACCTTGGGCAAGTCACTTAATCCTATTTTCCTCAATTGTCTCATGTATAAAATGAGCCAGAGAAGGCAATGGCAAACCACTCTATATCATTACCAAGCAAACCCCAAATGGGGTCCCAGAGAGTCAGACATGACTGAGGTATAAAGGCAAGAGATGAGGCATAGAGCTGGGGGAAATGTAAGGGAGCCAGTTTGGTTTCAATTGAATCAAGAAGATGGATTATTTGTAGGGTAGTTCAGAGTTCTTGATTCTAAGATGGTTAATGGCTAGGGACCCAAAGGACCTGATCCAAATCCAGTCACAGTTTCAGGGGAATATTGAGCTTAAAGCTACATAGATTTACTAAGTGGGAGAGTGGCTCTGCAAGTATACTGGACAACTTAATTTATTTGAGCACTGCGAATATTCCTGTTCCCTGTTATCTATGTATTCTTCCCTTGTGAATAAATTGTTATCAAACCCACAAGAACTCAAGTATGTGTAGGAGGGATAGAGGAAAGTGCAGCAGCTATGGGAATCTGGCTACATCCCAGGAAGTTTTGGGGTACAGAATTGGGAGCAAAATCTTGCATTTCTGACTACCTGAGTTTCAGCAATTCTCTTCTTTCTGCCTGATGGGGTCCAGATGAGATTTGAGGCCCCCAAGAATCCAGGTTTGGGGTTGAGTTGTGGTCCACATCCTCTCTCTGCTCCCCACTGCAGAGACAGGTGTTTTGCAGACCCAAGCCTCTCTCTAATCCCACTGTCTCATGGTGTCTGAATTATACCCTAATACTTACGGAGACAAGGCTGGATTGGAAAGAAGCCAAGAGTTTCCAGTCCAGGGACCTTGGTTGGGCTTCTGGCTCTATGGGACTCGGTCTCTATTTATAAACAAAGGTACTAGGCTTGCTACATAATCCTTAAGGTCCCTTTCTGGGCCAGACCCTATGCTCCTGAATTGGTGAGGGGAGGACAATGGGTTAGGAAAGGTTGGACCAGATATATTCATTCTCTGGACCCCTTGGTGTGGCAAGCCTGGTTGTGGATTTAAATAGAGATGACTGACCGGGGAAATGGAATACTCAGGGGAAATGGGTGAATCCTGGGAATATTCTGTAGTTGCTGGGCAGCCAAACTCTGTCCATTAGGCAGAACTGAATGAACTTGGGTTAATGATCCAGCTGAGTATTAGAGGGCCATCCAAGATTTTGCTGCTTTGGGGAAAGGAGCATCTTAAAAAGCAAGGAGCTGAACTCAGTATCAGCAGAAATTTGGATTCAGCTTCTGGTCTAGCTACTTTTAAATCTTGAGCTGTTGACTCTATCCTATCTTCCATATAGGGAAGGTAATTCTCATTAGTTAGGTGGCACAGTGGAAAGTGCATAGGACTTGGCGTCACAATAGATATGAGTTCAAATCCTGCCTCCAACACTTTCTGGGTGACTCTGGGCAAGTCACTGAACCCTCTATTTGCCTCAGATTCCTCATCTCTAAAATGGGAATAAGATTAGCACCTCATTGGTTTGTTGTGAACATCAAATGAGTTAACATATATAAAATACTTTGTAAACCTTAAAACATTATATACTAGCTATTGTTATTATTTCCCTATAATAATCAGAGTTATTTCCCAGGATAGTGCTCTCTCCTGCATCTCCTCTTGTCTGTCTTCTTAGACTAATTTATTGTATATTTACCTTCACCCCCTTCATAACGCAAAGCCCCTATATTGAGCCATTTTTCTCTCTTCTTTCTACATTTTTTTCTCTTGTGGTGATTTCTTTGGCTCCTAGGGGTTCAGTTATCATCTCTATGAAGGTGATTTCCAAATCCATATTTAGGTCTGAATGAGTTATTCTTCATCACCAATTGCCTTGCCTTCCTTGATGTCTCCTTGGCACCTCAAATTCAACATTTCCAGGAAAAAAATGAATTACCTTTGCTGTAAAATTCCTTTCTCCAAACTTCCATATTTCTATTGAGGGCACCATCAACCTCCCACTCACTCTGGTTCATGACTTTGGACTCTTCCCACTTATCAACTGCACTCCTTCTATATCCAGTTTCCAGGGCTTTTCAATTCTATTTTCATGACACCTTTACATCTCTTCCATTTTCTTCTACTTATATAGCTTCC
This sequence comes from Gracilinanus agilis, assembly GCF_016433145.1. Taxonomy (NCBI): domain Eukaryota; kingdom Metazoa; phylum Chordata; class Mammalia; order Didelphimorphia; family Didelphidae; genus Gracilinanus; species Gracilinanus agilis. The sequence goes on along the minus strand of NC_058131.1, from coordinate 662,958,733 downwards.
AGCCTAGTTCAGCCCCTCAATATCTCTCATTCAGTCTATTTGTAGTAGCCCCTCTTAATCAAGCCATTTGCTTCCAATCTCTCCCCCTTCCCCCTGGCCCCACTCATCCAAGTATCTTCCATATAGCTGCCAAAAACTCTCTTCCTACCATACAAGTCCGACCATGTTATGCCTCTGTTGGAAAATCTCCTATGATTGCCCATTCTCCCTAGGTTAAGATAAAAGCTTAGCCTGGCATTTAAGGCCCTCCACAATCTGTCTCCCACTTATTTTTCTAGCTTTATTTCATACCACTCCCTTTCATGAACTTTATTCCAGACAAATTGGATTATTAGTTCTTCTCCAAACCTGACCCTTCATCCTCTTCCTCCAACCATTTGAAAGAACTCTTCTTCATACATGGAATGCAATCTCTTCTTGTCTCTTAGGAAAATCTTTGTTTTCCTTCCAGATTTCAGCACATCTACTACTAATTCTGCGAAACCTTCCTGGCATACACATTGTAGGCATTCTTCTCCTCACCCCACCCCCAGTGAAACGGAATCTTGAGAGCAGGAATTGTTCCACTTTGTTTCTTTTATCCCCAGTGCCTAGCACAGTGTGCTTACTTAAGGTTTGTTGAATCAGTCACATTTATATACCTTTTGATTCAAAAGTGATTTATATATATATATATATATATAAATTCATTTGAGCCTCGTGTTAGATGGGCAGTGGCTCTATCAGCACTCCCATTTTACATATAGAAAACTAAAGGTCAGACAAGGCTGGTGACTTGCCTGTAGTCACACAACCAATAAGTGGTAGGAGAACTCATATTTAGGTCTTTTAACTCCAAGCCCAGTATACCACACTCCTCATACAGGGAAGCCATTACAGGCAAATATTTCTAATGCTTTCCTTAGTAAAACAAAGTGCTTTCCACTGCCAAGTCACTGGTCAGGGCCTGAAGACTTTTATCTATCTTTTTGAATTGCTTCTGTCCCACCATTTCCCCAGGGATCCAGGCTGTAGCCCATGACTCTGATCTCTTTTGCCCTCCAGAAATAGCAGCTGTATTTGCTAGGATGTAGGACCCTATCACTGCTGCTGCTGTTGTGAACTTTATAATGAAATGGGGGGATGGGGATGGAATTTCATTTCTGCTCCACTGATTTACTTCTCCCTGATGCCTTCCCGATGGCAGGTTCCTGAAGTACTCAAGAGCTTTGATGGATGGAGGGTAGAGAGAGGGAGGAGGAGTGGACATATCAATTTAAATAGCTTGATTAGAGAAATTCAAGAAATCCTGGAGTTGGGAGAATAAGTGATGTTTTCTGGGTAGTGAGGTGGCCACTAGCAACTCCCTTCATTTTGTCTTTCTCTATCTTGAATCTGAGATGATCATCTCTGTTAAACAAGACTTTAGATTAATCAGAAGACATTTTGAAGGAAAAAGGCACAGACAATAGATTGGTGGGTGAAAGTGCCAAGATTCAGAATAAAGAAAGGGCCTGGGAAGGGGCAGCAAGGTGGCTTAGTAGACTGAAAGCCAGACTTAGCAACATGAGATCGTGGGTTCAAATCTGACCTCAGACACTTCCTAGCTGTGTGACATGGACCCCATTGCCTAGCCCTTATTATTCTTCTGCCTTGGAACCAATATATAGTGTTAATTCTAAGATGGAAGGTAAGAGTTTAGGAAATGGTAGGCCACCACCCCCACTTTCATTTTGTAGAGGAAGGTACTGAGTGATGAATATTACTTAATCCATGTTACATAGTTGGTTAGTGGAAGAGCTATGACTAGAATCCAGGCCTCCTGATTCCTAGTCCAAGAATACTAACTAACCCCTAGATCAGAGTATCCAGCAAGAAGCGTGATGATAACATAAAAATCTGAAAGAATATAAGCTTCCTGAGAAGTTAGGTGGCATGGTTGGTAGATGCTCAGCTTGGAACCAGAAATCTTATCTTCTTGAGTTCAAATCTGGTCTCAGGTACTTATTAGCAAGTCACTTAACCCCATTTGCCTCAGTTTGCTCATTTGATAATGAGCTAGTGAAGGAAATGGCCAACCATTACAGTATCTCTGCCAAGAAAACCTCAAATGGAATGTTGAAGAGTCAGATGTGACTGAAAATGACTAAATAATCAGAGACCAAGGACTGTTCTATTTTTGTTTCTGTATTTCTTGTGTCTTGCATTTCATGCTTGTTGATTGATTGGCTGACTGATGATGATTCACCTCTGATAGCTTTCAATTCTTAAGCTTATCTGGATATTAAAATGTTTTGTTTTGTTTTGTTTTATTCACTTATCATTGAACCTGCCTTGGAGCAGGCAAAATTTTTATTTCCTCCTTCTTTGTCCAGTATCTGGGCTCAGTCCATTCTCCATTTCCCACAATGAATTAGCTGACATTGCTAAATGCTTGTCCTTTTATATCTATATCTATATCTATATCTATATCTATATCTATATCATCTATATCTATATCTATATCTATACCTATAGCTATACCTATAGCTATATCTATATCTAGCTATAGCTATCTATACCTATAGCTATAGTTATATCTATCTATCTATCTATCTATCTATCTATCTATCTATCCATATCCTGGGGGGGGTGGAATGCTGTATTGTCATCCCCATTTTATAAGTATGGAAACTAAGACACAGGAATGTAGGTGGGTCTACAACTAGATATTTAATTTTACAAATGCTCATTATGGCAGGCTCTCAAAATCATAGATTTAGAACTGGAATGGAACATAGAATCATTTAGTCTACTCCCATTTTATAGAGCAGGAAACCAAGACTCTTAAAATTTTAGTGACTTGATAAAAAACTATACAGATAGTAAGTGAAAGAACCAGAATTTGAATCCAGGTCCTTGGACCTCTATATTCAGTAGTCTTTCCACCATAGCATACTGTCTTCTGAGAGGGTATGTCTATATCATTCTGCCCTGAAAAGGTCCTAGGAAAGGAGAGGAATGGAAAGGCATTAAGTGCCCAGAAAAGCTTTTTTTCTTTCTTTCTAATTTTAAACTGTAATCTCTGAGGGTAAATGGATTAAGAAATATGAGATCAAGTGCTCTCTGTGTTTGCTGGACATGAACATGTTGGGAAAGTTGAAAATCAATAGAGGACTTATTAAAAATGCCAACTTTGTACCATGTACTATGCTAGGTACTACAGGTACAAAGATTGAAAATGAAACACTCCCTGACCTCAAGGAACTTGCTTTCTATTGGAAGAAACAAAGATATAATTAAATAATTGTTAAGTCTCCCCCCTCCCAAAATAAATAGAGGGTAATTTGGGGAAGAAGGCATTAACCACTATGGGTTCCAGGAAAGCCTAATGTTGAGCTCTGAAGGGGAGCTAGAGATACTAAGAGTTGGAAGAGAGAAACCAAAGTGGTCTGTGCCCCCCAAAATCCATTTTCCTCCTCATTCGGGAGACCCGCCCATCTACAAATTATTTGGGAACTGCTTGTTTGTCAGCAGCATAAACAGCATCCAGCTAACACCTTAATGAGGGGGAGCCATGGAAACAGATGGCAGGCCTCAATTAGCAATACTAGCAACCGTTTTTCACATTGCCTCACCTCCACCTCCTTTCAGGGTCCCAGGGAAAACATTCCATCATTGTATCTTCCCCCTTTCCTAGATTCAGCTTCTCCCTCAGGCTTACTAGTGTACTGGGTATTGGCTCTCATTTATTATTACACTAGGAAGCCCCAGCTCCCTTCCCTCTGGGGTGTGTCCTGGCATCCTCTAAACAGGGAGGGGCACAGGCATGGAGAATGTGTGTGTGTGTGTGTGTGTGTGTGTGTGTGTGTGTGTGTGTGTGTGGTGGTAGAATGGGCTTATTAAAGTCAACAAACATTTATTAGGAAACTACTGTGTGCAAAGTGAGAAGTTAGGTGACACCATAGTACAGAGAGCATTGGGCCTAGAATCAGGAATACTCATCTTTCTGAGTTCAAATCTAGTTTCAGATACTTACTGGCTATGTGTCCCTGGGCAAGTCACTTAACTCTGTTGCTTTCAGTTTCCACATCTTTAAATGAGCTGGAGAAAGAAATGGCAAACCACTCCAGTATCTTTGACAAGAAAATCCTAAATGGGGTCACAAAGAATTGAATATGACCAAAAAATGACTGACCAATAATGTGTAAAACTATGTGCTGTAGTAGACAAGAGAGCTGGCCTTGGTGCCAGGAAGATTTGGATCTGAGTTGAGTTTGTAACATAGATTATTCATATGACCTCAGGTGAGTCACAAGTTCTCAGGGCTCCAAGCAACCTTCTAAGGCTACAGGTGGTAGAGAAAGCATCATTCTGCATCAATAAAGGGAGCTTCCTCATCCAGACATTCCTGGTGCCAAGGAAATCACTGCTCCAGACTTCATACTGCTTTTTTACAAAGATAAATAATGAATCAAGTCCTGCCCTCAGGGAGCTTACCTTTTGCCCAGAAGATTTAACATAGGAGAGTGCTCTCCACTAAGAGCAGGAATAGGGCCTATAGGAATGGGAACAGCAAATATCAGCAGTGGCTTTGGGTGGGGAAATAGCACTTGAATAGAGAACCTTGAAGGAAGCTAGAGAATCAAAGAGATGAAAGTGAGGGGAGAGGACATTCTAGGCATGGGGGTAGCTTGTACAAAGACATAGAGAGGGGAAGAGATGGAATGCTGAACAGAAAGTAGACCAGTTCGATTAGAACTAGGAGTACATGACTAGAAATAAGATGAAGTAAACTTGGAGGTTTAAGTGGAAGATGGAATGTTTTCCAACTTAAATGCCTCTCTAAGGAGTTTGTATTTTATTCTAAGGGGAGCCACTTAAGATTCTGGAACAAGAGAGTTGCATAGACCTTCTTTTAACCCTTACCTTCCATCTTGGAATCAATACCATGTATTGGTTCCAAGGCAGAAGAGTGATAAAGGCTAGGCAATTGGGGGTAAGTGACTTTCCCAGGGTCACACAGCTAGGCAGTATCCGAGGTCAGATTTTAAACCAGGACCTCCTATCTCTAGGCCTGGCTCTCAATCTACTGAGTTACCTAGCTACTCCCATAACGTAGACTTTTTCAGGAAAATTATTTTGGGACCTGAATGAAGGACAGATCAGAGAGGAAAGAAAAACTGGGAGTAGAGAGAACAATTTGGGGACTATAAGGGAAAAGCATGATGAAGTCCACAGAATCTCAACATTGGAAGGAACTTCAGTGAATATCACAAAAATCCCCTCTATGACATCCCTATTATGCAATTATCCAGCCTCTCCTTCCAAAAAGGGGGAAACAACTTATCTCCTGAAGTAGCGCCTTCTGGTTCTGGGTAATTCTATTCATTTAGAAGTTTTTCCTTACATTGAGCCTAAATCTGCCTCTCTGTAAAATCCATTTACTGTTTCTCTATTTTGCCCTAGAAGATCAAGCAAAATAAGCCTAATAACTCTTCCACAAGACTGACTTTCAGTTATTTTAAAAACTCCCATCATGTCTCACCCAAAGTTTTCTCTTCTCTGATATCTAATTTCTTCAAATGATCTTTGTTTCATCAAGGCTCTAGTCACCTCAGCATCCCAGTTGTCTTCTTCTAGATACTCTCTAGATACTCAGATACTATATCTGAATACATAATTCCAGATGAGGATTAATTAGGGAAGGGTACTGAGGAATTGCCACATCCTTTCAGAATACTATTCATCTCTTGATAGCATTGAATTTGGGGGCTGACACGTCATGCTGTTGATATTTCAAGTTTGCCATCTACCACAAAACCTGAATCTTCTCTTCAGGAACATTTGTCTAGCTATGCTTACCCCATGTAAAACTGATTTTCTCTGCTAAAAATTAAGTGTAGAATGTTATTTACATTTGTCCCTATTATGTTTCATTTTGATAGATTTGGCCCATTATTCTAATCTTTCACATCTTTTTGGATCCCGATTGCATTGCTTGACCCAGCATGTTAGTCATCCCTCTCAGCTTAGTGTCACACATCTGTGTGATGAGCATATATACCCCTTATGGTATTGCCAGATCACTGATAAAAGTCTTGAATAGCACAAAGGCTAAGGAAAATCACTGGGACACTCCATGGAAACTTTCTTCCAAGCTGATATTAACCCCCTAATGACAAGTCTTTGGATTCAGTCATTCAATCTGAATTCATCTAACTGTACTGTCATCTGCCTTTTCTTCTCCAACAAGGAAAGCATGAGAGACTTTGTCAAATGGCCACTTCTCAGTTTCTTCTCAGTACAACCTTCCTGTATTCTCAGCTAGCAGAAAAAGTGGCTGCTCTTGTAGCTATATTGTGTATTACCTGAGAATATGCAATGTTAAGAACTGAAGCAGTTTTATAAGATCCCAACTAATTTCTGCCCTCTTGGACTTGGCATTAAAATCACATGTGATAGGTGTTAAGCTTTCTCCTCCCCTTTTCTGATTTCTTTTTCTTATTACCCATTTCTGAAACCTATCTCCTTCTCCAGATCATTAGCACCCATTTTTCTCTTTCTTTATCTGGCTACCTTTTGGCTTCCTCAATTCTTTCTCTCTTTTTTACTCTCTTTATAACAATTTTGAGGGGAGCTGATTAAAGAAGAGGGTATCATCATTATTACCACCAATTCATCAAAACCATTAGTTTGCTCACAAAAATGTATTAATTGATACTATTAAATTTTTTTTCTAATTTTTAACACCTCCACTGTCACAGCCTTCTCTATACTTCCAACTCCATTATTCTCTAAGATATTGACCCTGGACACCTTCTCCTACTCCCATCTCCCTTTGAGGAACAGCCCATACATACCTTCCTTGTCTAACACTATTGGAATTGAATGTGAAGAGGGAAGAAATGTAGCCCATACTCTCAGGGAATTTAAAATCTAGCAGGGAAATGGAAATAGGTACAGCTAATGATACATTTCATTTCTACAGTGCTTCACAGTTACAAAGGGCTTTTCATTAATAATTGAATTTCAATTAATCCCACAATAACCCTCCAAGGTAAGTACAGCAGATATAAATATTCTCGTTTTATAGATAAGGAAACTGAGGCTCAGAGGATTACTCAAAAATAAGTTTAATCAAGCCAAAAAGCACTTTATGAGTATCTCCTGTGTGCTAGGCACTAGGTGCTGGGGATACAAATAGAAGCCATAAACAAGACAATCTCAATCCTCAAGCAACTTATATTCTAATGGGAGAAGATGATACATAAAGGGGAGTTAAAAGGGGTAAGGGAGGATACTTCAAATGGGGAGTGTGATATCAATATCTGGAAAACGAAGGATGATTAGACTTGGCTCTTTCTAAAAATGAAGGTTCCAGGAGAAATTCGTAAGTGAGAGAAGAGGTCACAGGGACACAATATGATTTTGTTGGAACATGATGGCCAGTACAAAGAGTGAGGCATAGCTAGAGCTGCTAGTGAGTTGGTGGTAAGTCTGGGACTTGGACATAAATCTTGTTGTCACAGGTAGATTGCTCAATGTACTGCCTTTCTGTTCTGAGAGGAAGTATGATATTGTACAGAGTGCTGAATTTAGATTGAACAAGACCTGGGTTCAGCCTGGCACTTAATGGCTGTTTTATTGTGGGCAAGTCACTTAACCTCTTTTTCTTTATCCACATATTATAGATAGTAATACTTAACTCCTAGGGTTATAGAGAGGCTCAAATGAGATAATATATGGAAATGCCTTAACATTTAAAAAATAAATAGAAAATACTAATTATTAGTATTATTATTATACAACCACATGAAGATAAGAACACATACAAAGAAACATGACTATCAGTATAAATCAATACCAGTAATGTAAACTAAATCCATAGATGTGGATGAAATTCAGATTCAGGGATATTGAATAGGGCTAATCAGGGAAACATTCTTGGTGGAGTTGTCTGTAAGTTAAATAATATATCACCATGTTAAACAGATGGCTCATAAATAATCACTCAGCCTCAGTTTCTTCATCTGTAAAGTGAGCAGAGTGAATCAGCTATCCATAAAGGTCCTTCAAGTTCTCTCATCTATGAGCCACTTGAAAATATAGGGATATAGGTATTAGCAGAGAATTAGTATTAGCTGGTTAGGCAGCCCTGTCCATTCTGGAGTGGCCAGATAAGAATAGCTAAGGTCATGTGGCAGTCCACATTAGAAAAGATGAACTTTGAAGAGGAAGAGAGAAGGCTCAATTATTAGAAAGAAAGGATCTATTTATTTTGAAGATGGAAAATGAGAGAAAGGGAAAAGTAAGGATCCAGATGATGAAGTAGATTGATTGTCTGTTTGGTCTTTCTTTACAGAGGCTACTTGGGCCCTGGTGGGATAGGAGATGATGGTAAATACTTCAACTGTACAGGTGGAGCAGCAGCATATATTGACAAGTGGATTCTGGGAGAAAATCATCTATATCGTTTCCCATCTTGCAAGGTAATTGTTAGAAATGTAGTCTATGATGAAATTTGATGCTGAGAGAATGAGATCCTGACTTGGCTCCAAATACCTAAGACAGAGAATCTGAGTTTGAAGCCTAGCAATGGTGTATTTATATCATCTTGAAAAAGTCAATAACCTTCTCGGGATATCAGATACTTCATTTGAAGTAAAAGGGACTAGACCACACCCGAGGGGTCCTTAATCAGGGGTTCTTCTTTAGGTTTCTAAGAGTATATAAATTTGGATAGGGAAAAATTTACACATTCATTTCAGCAAAATTGGTTTCCTTCGTAATCATGTGTATTTTAATTAAATGCATTAAAAACATGATTCTGAGAAAGGATCCATAGACTTCACCAGGCACTGAAAAAGGGGTCCATCTCTCTCCCTCTCTCTCTGTCTCTCGCTATCTCTCTCTCTCTCTCTCTCTCTCTCTCTCTCTCTCTCTCTCTCTGTCTCTCTCTCTCTGTCTCTCTCTCTCTCTCTCTCTCTCTCTCTCTCTCTCTCTCTCTCTGTCTCTCGCTGTCTCTCTCTCTCTCTCTCT
>NC_058131.1:662904961-662949386 GCF_016433145.1 Gracilinanus agilis | reverse complement strand
TCTCTCTCTCTCTCTCTCTCTCTCTCTCTCTCTCTCTCTCTCTCTCTCACACACACACACACACACACACACACACCCTGGAGCAACATTTAAAATCAACGTCTTAAGGTCCCTTCAACTTTAAACTCCACAATCTCTTTCTCTGTCTCCCAAATAAACATGAACATAAATAAAGTCAGAGAGGTGGACCTTGAGAAATTTTTCCAGATTTTAAAAACTAATCAATTAATTCATTGTTTGCACTGATAAATTATTAATTTAGGGTCCTCCCTCCTTCCTCTTCCTCCAGTAGAAAAAACATCATTTTGCAAAGATATATGTTTATATGAAACTATGTCCCTTATTTCTATATAATCAATTCTTTTTCTGGAGGTGGACATACACAAGTCATTTTTCAAACAATATTTCTGTTGCTGAATATAATGTACTCTTGGTTTAGCTCATTTCACTCTTCATAATTTCAAGTAGGTCTCTTCACGATTTCCCAAAATTTACTTGTTCTTCATTTCTTATGGTACAGTAGTATTCTATCAGAATCATATGCCACAATTTGTTTAGCTATTTCCCAATCAATGGGCATCCCTTTAGTTTCCAATTCTTTGCCACAGAGAAAGAGAGCTGCTATAAATATTTGAGAATATATTATTTCTTTTCCTTTTTCTTTGATTACCTTAGGAAATAAACCTAGTAGTATAGTCGGTTTTAGAATTCTTTGAGCATAATTCCAGAATTGAGAAATTTTCAAGAATAAGAATGGAGTCAAAGGATGTTAGCTTTGGAAGTGCCACTCTCCAAATTTCTATTTAAAGAAAGTGAAATAGAATATATTGTATTGTTAAGGTGCCAAATTTAGTTTAGTGGAAAGTGAACCAGAATTAGAGTCTGTGGACTTAGATTCAAATCTCTGTTTGATAACCATGGGTAAATCACTTAATCTCCCTGTACCTCAGTTCCCTCATCTGTACAATGGGTGTGGTGGGCTAAATGATCTCTAAGGTCCCTTTCAGCCCCAACATCCTATAATCTTGTGAAGCATTTAATAATCAAGGCTAAGAAGAAAGCAAGTAGGTAGGTGGTACAGTAGATAGAATGCCAGTTCAAAATAGAAAGACTCAACTTCCTGAGTTTGTCTGGCCTCAGACACTTAGCAGTTTGACCCTTGGCAAGTCACTTAACCCTGTTTGCCACAATTTCATCTAAAAATGGAATGGAGAAGAAAATGGCAAACCACTTTAGCACGTGTGCCAAAAAGACCCTAAATGGGGTCATGAAGAGTCAAACATGACTGAAATGACTGAATAAAAAGAAGAAAGAACAAACAGAGTTAAATACAGAGAAAACATACAGCATTGGAATTACAGAATACTTGAAAATATCAGCCAAGGGGGCAGCTAAGTAGTTCAATGGATTGAAAACCAGGCTTAGAAATGGGAAGTTCTAGGTTCAAATCTGGCCTCAGATACTTCTTAGCTCTGTGAACCTCAGCAAATTATTTAATCACCATTGCCTAGCCCTTACTGCTCTTCTGCCTCTGAACCAGTACACGAAATTGATCCTAAAATGGAAGGTAAGAGTTTCTAAAAATAAAATAAAGTAAAATATCAGCAAATTCAGAGAAAGAGAAAATCCACAGCAATACTAGATACTCAGAGAGACTATCACAGCCTACATAGCAGCAGAATACCAAATAGAAGATTGCATGTCATTGCCATTGACATCTGGCATGCTACCAGGAGAAGACTTCAAGGCAAAAACTAGAGAAACTGAAATGGAAAGAAGTGCTTGAAACATCTACCATTAGCACTGAGTTAGCAAAAATATTTAGTTAAAATAGGAAGCTGACAAATGGAATGCTTCCTTCTCCTCAATGGCCATCCAAGTGGGCTCCCCTGCAGCCTACTTCCTCCTATTCCACTGCCTTAGCACCTTAACCTGTCCAACAGTGCCCTGTTAGCATTTTAGAATTTCTGTAATTTCTCTTCATTTTGTCTGCTATTACCTTGATTTAGTCTCTTTCACCTGGAATCTGTCAATAGGCTTCTTATTGGTCTCTCTCCAGTTTCTCATTTCTCTAATTCTGGCCCATTGTTGCCAGATTAATTTTCCTAAAGCTCAAGTCTGAACATATACTATATGATTTTAGGATTATAGATTTAGATATAAAAGGGACTTTAGAAATCACTGAGCTTAACATGAGAAAGTGTTCTAAATCTCTAATAATTAGAGAAATGCAAATCAAAACAGCTCTGAGGTATCACTTCACACCTAGAAGATTGACTAAAATGACAGCAGGGGAGAGTAATGAATGTTGGAGGGGATGTGGCAAAATTGGGACATTAATGCATTGCTGGTGGAGTTGTGAACTGATCCAACCATTCTGGATAGGAATTTGGAACTATGCCCAAAGGGCTTTAAAAGACTATCTGCATTTTGAACCAGCCATAGGACTGTTTGGATTATACCCCAAAGAGATAATAAGGAAAAATACTTGTACAAAAATATTTATAGCTGTGCTCTTTGTGGTTGCAAAAAATTGGAAAATGAGAGAATGTCCTTCAATTGGGAAATGGCTGAACAAATTGTGGTATCTGTTGGTGATGCAATACTATTGTGCTCAAAGGAATAAAGAACTGGAGGAATTCCATGTGAACTGGAATGACTTCCAGGAACAGATGCAGAGTGAAAGGAGCAGAACCAGGAGAACTTTATACACAGAGACTGATACATTGTGGTACAATTGAACATACCAGACTTCTCTACTAACAGCAATGCAAAAATCCAGAACAAGGCTGAGGGACTTATGAGAAAGAAAACTAGCCACATTCAGAGGAAGAACTGTGGGAGGAGAAACACAGAAGAAAAACAAGTGCTTGAACACATGGGCTGATGTGGGGTATTATTGGGGATGAAGACACTAAACGATAACTCTAGTCCAACTAGATTAGGTCTTAATCAATGATACATGTAAAACTCGGTGAAATTATGCATCAGCTAAGGGGGGGTAGGGGGACTTAGGAACAGGGAAAGAACATGAAACATGTAACTATGGGAAAATATTCAAAATAAAAATAAAATTATAATTATCAATAAAAAAGAAATCACTGAGCTTAATCCTTTCATTTTACTGATAAGGAAACTAAAGTCCAAAGAAGTTAGTGACCGACCCCAAATCACACAGTTAGTAAGATTCTGATGTGAAATTCAAATCCAAATCTTACTTACCCCAGGTCCAACACTCTCTCCAACAAATCATGCTGTCTCATCACCCTGCTCTGCAATCCCCAACACACACACACACACACACACACACACACACACACACACACACACACACATACTTTTGCTATTCTAAACTACTTAATGGATTCCCAATGACTATAAAATAAAATCCAAATTCTTGAACCTGAAACTCAAGGCTGTTTATGATTTGGCCCCCCCAAATGCCTTTCCAGTCTTATTTCCTCATCATAGCTAAGTCAGTTAACCTCTACAAGACTCAGTTTCTTTTTCTGTTAAATGGACATAATGATGATGGTGGTGCTTACCTCACAAGGCTGCTGTGAAAATTAGATAAAATAGCATGTGTACTTAATAATAGCTAACATTTCCGAGTTCCAAGGAGGAAGAATTCACTGCAGCCTAGAATCATTGGGAGAACCTCCATAGAGAAGGTGAGATTATAGCAGTTAGGAAATCATAGCTCCAGAGTTGAAGGGATCTCTGAGGTCCAATCTTTTCATTTTACAGATGAGAAAACTGAGGCCCATTTAATTAATTGACTAATACCACATAAATGAAAAGAGTCTGAGGAGGGATTTAAAGCCATTTTGAAGGATGAATAGAACCTGATAGAAGGCATAGAGGGGCAGGGCATGCAATGGAATTCCAGACAGGGAAATAATACTGTATTAACAGAGACTTGAAGGGAAAATTTTATGAGTTGTGGTTGATGGATAAAGTGGAGACTGACCTGAATGTAGAGGAGGTTTTGTGTAGTAGTAATAATGGGATATATGGTTGAAAATGTCAGATTAGACCATATGGAGAAGTCTTTGAATGCTAGGATGTAGAGTATGAACCAGTGTCAGTATCCACAGAAGCCTGGGGCAGAATAGGTCTACAAGACCCCCAAGGTCAATGTCTCTTGGATCAGTAGACCAAAAATGGGTCCTGAAATTTAGCCCTATTTACATTAATGTGCCAGCAGTGGCCAGTTTCATGTCAACTTCCACCAGCTGCCAACTTGCTTTTCTTCATCCTGGATTATCTTGGACTTAACTGGGGCTAGTTCCTGCCCCTACCTTCTGTTGGGGGCAGAGAGGTTATCTTCCTAGTTAGGATCCTGCTGTGCTGAAAGCCTTTGTTAGAGGAAATGAGGAAACTGGGAATTGCTTTGGGAAGGCAGCTGCCTCCTCTGGTTAATGATTTTGGGGGGAGGTGGAAAAGGAAACTGCTAATGGGATCACCAGTTTGTGTGTTCCTGGGGAAAGTGGAGTTCAGGGAAACTCTCATTGAAAAGCCAATTCCTTCCCTGTCTCAGATGTGAATGGTTCCCTCCTGTGTTTCAGGAACTCTACAAGACAACACAGCCCTTTGATCCTGAGGGCATCTTGGGGACAATTAACTCCATCATAATGGCTTTCTTTGGGCTTCAGGTAAGTGAAAGATAAGGTCAGTTAGTTCATGAGAAGGTAAAAACTGTTTACATGCAGTGGAGTAGAAAGAGTAGCAAAAGATGAGGCAAAAGCACAGGAAGAGAGTGTAGTCTGCTCTGATGAAGTATAAATTGCATTCGATAAGGCTGGAGAGGCAAAGAAACACCAGATTATTAAAAAAAACTTTGAATGTCAGATAAAGGTTTTGAGGCTTATTCAGTAGTTAATAGAAATCCACTGATGGTTTTTGGATGGGCAGAGAGAAAGAAGGGCATTCTGGGCCAGGGGAATAGCACAAGCAGAAAAGTCTAGGATCAAGAAAGAATGTGGATTGGGAAGCTAGGTGGTTCAATGGACAGAGTGCCAGGTCTAAAAATAGGAAATCCTGGGTTCAAATCTAGCCTTAGACATTTCCTAGCTGTATAACACTGGGCAAGTCATTTAACCCACATTGCCTAGCCTTTATGCTCTCCTGCCTTGGAACCAATACACAGTATTGATTCTAAGATAGAAACTAAGTCTTTTTAAAAAAAGAAAGAACATTGAATATTCAGGGAGAAAGGTAGAAACTAAGCCAATTGGAATATAGGCCACATGGTAGAGGCATAGTGGGAGATAAAGCTGGGGAAATAGGGTATTGCTGGCTGGTATAGGGTTTCCAATGCCAGAATGAGAAATTTGGACATTACTTTTAGACAATGGGAAGTCCCAGTCACCACTGACACATTAATGCAAACAGGGCTAAACTTCAGGACCCATTTTTGATCTACTAAACCAAGCACCATTGACCTTGGGGCTCTTTTAGAGCAACTCTGGCATTAACTTGATTTAAAAGCACTTTAAACAATGATCTAGATTTAAAGGTACAGACTGGTATGAGTATATATCCCCACTATGTTGTCTTCACAGATCTCTAGAATCCATCCCAGTCCAAGGTCCAGTGGTTTTTACTATGGGGGACAGTGGCCAAGGTTCTCAACAGGCAGGATGTGTATGAAATGTTTCTCTTTAAGTGCTTCATGTACAAAAGGTCCAGTTAGTTAGATGAATGGGGAAAAAATAGCAAACAAGGTGAGGTCTTGTATCTAGGTAACTAATGGTCTTCTAGAGACCATTCAGGAATTACTCTTCTCTCCTTCATGAGCATTGGTGGAAAATCACTTGAGTACTCCAAGCTCATCCAATGACATCTCATCAGCTGCTGGGGAACTAAGGTTTAGCATCTTCTCCCCTACAACAAAATTAAATGGTTCCTGAGCAGCTTCCTGATAGTTCTCTTCTCCTTTTGCGTGCCACTGTTCTGGCTTACACGACCAAGCATTTCACTATAATTTAGAGACCTCTGGAAAAATGACTAATTGCTTTTCAAATCTGGCCATTTCTATCTCCACAGCTCTTGCATAGGTCCCTTTCTAAGGTGATTAGATATGTAGGGTCAGGGAGAATGAGAACTAGAAAAAGATACTAAACTAATGAACTAGAGTAGAATGGAAGGACAGTGCTTCCCTTAAGAGTAGTGGGGAAATTTGGAAGCGAGGTGGGTTGGGACAGGGCAGAGACAAGGCAGTGAGGCAATGCAATCCATCACAACCAATCCATTTCTACTCACCCTGAGAGACTCTGTCCTACTGTAAATGAAAAGGGGAGAAGGGATTCTTATTTTTTTTAAATATTTATTTTTTGGAATAGTTAACATGGTTACATGATTCATGCTCTTACTTTCCCCTTCAACCCTTGACATCCCCCCCACCCCCATAGCCGCTGCGCATTTCCACTGCTTTTAACATGTGTCATTGATCAAGACCCATTTCCAAATTATTGATAGTTGCATTGGTGTGGTAGTTTCCAGATTACATCCCCAATCTTGACCACCTCAACCCATGTGTTCAAGCAGTTGCCCCCCTTCTGTGTTTCCACTCCTGCAGTTCTTCCTCTAAATGTGGGTAGCATTCTTTTCCACAAATCCCTCAGAATTGTCCTGGGTCACTGCATTATTGCCAGTACAGAAGTCCATTACATTCTCTTTTACCACAGTGTATTGGTCTCTGTGTACAATGCTCTTCTGGCTCTGCTCCTTTCACTCTGCATCAATTCCTGGAGGTTTTTCCAGTTCACATGGAATTCCTCCAGTTTATTATTCCTTTGAGCACAATAGTATTCCATCACCAGCATATACCACAATTTGTTCAGCCATTTCCCAATTGAAGGACATATTCTCATTTTCCAGTTTTTTGCCACCACAAAAAGTGCAGCTATAAATATTTTCGTACAAGTCTGTTTATCTATGATCTCTTTGGGGTACAAACCCAACAATAGTATGGCTGGATCAAAGGGCAGGCATTCTTTTATAGCCTTTTGAGCATAGTTCCAAATTGCCAGCCAGAATGGTTGGATCAGTTCACAACTCCACCAACAATGCACTAATGTCCTAATTTTGCCACATCCCCTACAACATTCATTACTCTCCCCTTCTATCATTTTAGCTAATCTGCTAGGTATGAGGTGGTACCTCAGAGTTGTTTTGATTTGCATTTCTCTAATTATTAGAGATTTAGAACACTTTCTCACGTGCTTATTGACACTTTTGAATTCTTTATCTGAAAATTGCCTATTCATGTCTCTTGCCCATTTATCAATTGGGAAATGGCTTGATTTTTTTATATAATTAATTTAACTCCTTCTATATTTGAGTAATTAGACCCCTGTCCGAGTTTTTTGTTATAAAGATTTTTTCCCAATTTGTTGTTTCCTTTCTGATTTTGGCTACATTGTTTTTGTTTGTATAAAAGCTTTTTAGTTTCATATAATCAAAATCATTTATTTTACATTTTGTAATTTTCTCTAACTCTTGCTTGGTTTTAAAATCTTTCCTTTCCCAGAGATCTGACAAGTATACTATTATGTGTTCACTTAACTTGTTTATAGTTTCCCTCTTTATATTCAAGTCGTTCACCCATTCTGAATTTATCTTGGTGTAGAGTGTGAGATGTTGATCTAATCCTAATCTCTCCCATATTGTTTTCCAAATTTCCCAGCAGTTTTTGTCAAATAATGGATTTTTGTCCCAAAAGTTGGGCTCTTTGGGTTTATTGTACACTGTCTTGCTGATGTCATTTGCCCCAAGTCTATTCCACTAATCCTCCCTTCTGTCTCTTAGCCAGTACCATATTGTTTTGATGACTGCTGCTTTATAGTACAGTTTAATATCTGGTACTGCTAGGCCCGCTTCCTTCACATTTTTTTTCATTATTTCCATGATATTCTTGATCTTTTGTTATTCCAGATGAACTTAGTTATAGTTTTTTCCAATTCAGTAAAAAAGTTTTTTGGTAGTTTGATAGGTATGGTGCTAAATAGGTAAATTAATTTGGGTAGAATGGTAATTTTTATTATGTTAGCTCATCCTACCCATGAGCGATAATCAATGGTTTTCCAATTGTTTAGATCTAATTTTAATTGTTTGGAAAGTGTTTTGTAGTTGTGTTTGTATAATTGCTGTGTTTGTTTTGGTAGATAGATGCCTAAGTATTTTATATTGTCTAGGGTGATTTTAAATGGTGTTTCTCTTTCTACCTCTTGCTGCTGTGATGTGTTGGAAATATATAGAAATGCTGATGATTTATGTGCATTTATTTTGTATCCTGCAACTTTGCTAAAGTTGTTGATTATTTCTACAAGCTTCTTAGTTGATTCTCTAGGATTTTTTAAGTAGACCATCATATCATCTGCAAAGAGTGATAGCTTAGTCTCCTCATTGCCTATTTTAGTACCTTCAATTTCTTTTTCTTCTCTAATTGCTACTGCTAGTGTTTCTAGTACAATGTTAAATAATAGAGGTGATAATGGGCATCCTTGTTTCACTCCTGATCTTATTGGGAAGGCTTCTAATTTATCCCCATTGCATATGATGCTTGTTGATGATTTTAGGTATATACTGTTTATTATTTTTAGGAAGGATCCTTCTATTCCTATACTTTCCAGTGTTTTCAATAGGAATGGGTGCTGTATTTTGTCAAAGCTTTTTTCAGCATCTATTGAGATAATCATGTGATTTTTGTTTGTTAGCTTGTTGATATGGTCAATTATGTGGATGGTTTTCCTAATGTTGACCCATCCTTGCATTCCTGGTATAAATCCCACCTGATCATGATAGATAACCCTCTTGATCACTTGCTAGAGTCTCTTTGCTAGTATTCTATTTAAGATTTTTGCATTTATGTTCATTAGGGAGATTGGTCTGTAGTTTTCTTTCTCTGTTTTTGATCTACCTTGCTTTGGAATCAGTACCATATTTGTGTCACAAAAGGAATTTGGTAGGACTCCTTTTTTGCTTATTATATCAAATAATTTGTATAGTATTAGGATTAGTTGTTCTTTGAATGTCTGATAGAATTCACTTGTGAATCCATCAGGCCCTGGCAATTTTTTGTTAGGGAGTTCTTTGATGGCTCATTAAATTTCTTTTTCTGATATGGGATTATTTACGTATTCTATTTCTTCTGCTGTTAATCTAGGCAATTTATATTTTTATAAATATTTGTCCATATCACCTAAGTTACTATATTTATTGCCATATAATTGGGCAAAATAGTTTTTAATGATTGCCTTAATTTCCCCTTCATCAGAGGTGAGGTCTCCCTTTTCATCTTTGATACTGTCATTTTGGTTTTCTTCTTTCCTTTTTTTTATTAGATTGATCAGTACTTTGTCTATTTTATCTGTTTTTTCAAAATATTAGCTTCTAGTCTTATTTATTAATTCAGTAGTTCTTTTACTTTCAATTTTATTAATTTCTCCCTTGATTTTTAGTATTTCTAATTTAGTTTTCATCTGGGGATTTTTAATTTGCTCACTTTCTAGTTTTTAAAGTTGCATGCCGAATTCATTAATTTCTGCCCTCCCTAATTTGTTAATATATACAGTCAAGGATATAAATTTCCCCCTGAGTACTGCCTTAGCTGCATCCCACAGAGTTTGGTAGGATGTCTCATCATTGTCATTCTCTTCAATGAAATTGTTGATTGCTTCTATGATTTCCTTTTTGACTAACTGGTTTTGGAGAATCATATTATTTAATTTCCAATTAGTTTTTGATTTGTCTGTCCAGGTGCCCTTACTAATTATTATTTTTATTACATTATTATCTGAGAAGGTTACATTTATTATTTCTGTTCTTTTTCATTTTTTTGCCATGTTTCTATGCCCTATTACATGGTCAATCTTTTTGAATGTACCATGTGCAGCTGAAAAGAAGGTGTATTCCTTTTTGTCCCTATTTATTTTTCTCCACATATCTATTAATTCTAATTTTTCTAGGACTTCATTCACCTCTCTTACCTCTTTCTTATTTATTTTTTGGTTTGATTTATCTAGCTCTGAAAGAGGAATATTTAGATCTCTCACTAGTATGGTTTTACTATCTATTTCCTTCTTGACCTTTGCCAGTTTCTGCTTTACGAATTTGGATGCTATGCCATTTGGTGCATACATATTGAGCACTGTTATTTCCTCATTGTCTATACTGCCTTTTATTAGGATTTAATTACCTTCCCTGTCTTTTTTCATCATATCTATTTTTACTTTGGCTTTTTCAGAAATCATAATCGCCACTCCTGCCTTCTTTTTCTCATTTGAAGCCCAAAAGATTTTGCTCAAGACCTTTAACTTAAACTTGTATATGTCCACCTGCCTCATATGTATTTCTTATAGACAATATATGGTAGGATTTTGGTTTCTAATCCACTCTGCTATTTACTTCCTTTTTATGGGCGAGTTCATCCTGTTCAAATTCAGAGTTATAATTATCAGTTGTGTGTTTGCCTACATTTTAGTATCCTCTCCTAGTTCTATCTCTTTTTCTTACACTATTTCCTTTTAAACCAGTGGTTTGCTTTAAGCCAGTAACCCTTGCCCCCTCCCTTGATTTACTTCCCTTTCTACTCCCTCCCTTATTATTCCCCTCTTTTTATTTTTAAGGTCTAATGAATTCCCTTCCCCTTCTTCTCCCCTCCCTATTTTGATCTCCCCACTCCCCTGCTCCCCTTGGTTTATCCCTTCTGACTTTATCAGTAGGGTTAGATAAAATTCTATATCCCAATGGATATAGCTACTCTTCCCTCTCAAGGTTAATTACACTGAGAGTAAGGTTTAAATATTGCCTCTTAATGCTCTCTTCCTCTCCTTCTTATAATAGTATTCATCCCCTCCCCTTCCCATGCTCTCTTTGTGTGTAATAGAATATCCTATTTTTCTTATTCATTCAAGTTTCTCTTAGTGTCTTCTACTATTCACCCCCTCTTTCCCACCCCCCATATCATCTTAGACTTTTTAGTATTTCAACCTCTCCCTATGAATAATTGTTCTAATTACTATAATAGTGAATACTATACTAGTGAATAGAGTTCACTACAGAGAATTATACATAACATTTCTCCACATAGGAATACAAATAATTAGATCTTATTGAAGCCCTTAAAGGGACAAATTTTAAAAATATGAGTTTTCTTTCTTTCCCCTCTGTTTTTTATTTACCTTTTCACGTTTCTCTTGATTTTTGTGGTTGGATATCAGACTTTCCATTTAGTCCTAGTCTTTTCTGTGCAAATACTTGGAAATCTTCTATCTTATTGAATGCCCAAACTTTCCCCTGGAAGTATATAGTCAGTTTTGATGGGTAGTTGATCCATGGTTGTAGACCCAATTCTCTTGCCTTTATGAATATCATATTCCAAGCCTTGCGGTCTTTTAGTGTGGAGGCTGCCAGATCCTGTGTGATCCTGATTGGTGCTCCTTGATAGCTGAATTGTCTCTTTCTGGCTTCTTGTCAGATTTTTTCTTTTACTTGGAAGCTCTTGAATTTGGCTATTATATTCCTGGGGGGTTGTCTTTTCAGGGTCTAGTGTAGAGGATGATCTATGAATCCTTTCAATGTCTATATTGCCCTCTTGTTGTAGGACTTCAGGGCAATTTTGCTGAATTATTTCTGTTAGTATGGAGTCCAGGTTTCTATTAATTTCTGGTTTTTCTGGAAGACCAATTATTCTCAAATTGTCTCTTCTAGACCGGTTTTCTTGGTCTGTCACTCTCTCATTGAGATATTTCATGTTTCCTTCTATTTTTTCAGACTTTTGACTTTGTTTTATTTGTTCTTGCTGTCTTGAGAGATCATTGGCTTCTACTTGCCCAATTCTTGTCTTTAGAGACTGTTTTTCTGCTATAATGTTTTGATTTTCCTTTTCAATTTAGTCTATCCTGTTTTCCAGCTGTTTGTTTTTGGTCTCCAATTTGCTTATCAATTCTTTTGATTTGGGGGCATCTTTTTCGAATTGCCCAATTTTAGCTTTTAAAAACTGGTTTTCCTTTTCCAATTGTGAAAAACCACCTTTTAAACTGTAATTTTCTTGCCAGATCTCTTCCATCTTTTTCATCATTTCAGATTTGAACTCTTCAAGAGCTTATGACCAGTTTTCATTGTTTTGGGAAGGTTTGGATATGATTATTTGTTTGTTCTCCTCTGTTGTTTGCTCTGTTTTCTGGATTTTCTCTGTGTCAAAGTTGTCAAGTGTTAAAGATTTCTTCTTGCTAATCTTTATCTTCTGGGGATTCTGAGTCTGGCTTACCATTTTCAGCCCAGCGCCCTCTCAGCTTTATCCTCCAGCCCAGGGTCTGTCTGTGCTTTTTAGGCTCCTGATGTCTCAGGTCTAGTTGTTCTCAGGATAAAGCCTCCTGGTGGTCCCCTTGCTTGTTCCTCTCCCCAAATCTCCTTTAACAGTCTCAGGGTGCTGCTTCCACAATTGTGCACCCCTCTGCACTGGGTCCCCACCCAAGATCTGCCTGAGCTCAGGATCCACACCCACGCCTGCACTCATGATCTATGTGTGAGCCTGCACTCAAGGTCTGTGTTCAAAGTCCATGCATTCTTTAGCCTCTTGGGGTTTTAAGTCTTGCTGCTCTCAGGAGCTGGCCCTGGTGACCCCAGGTGGCTGCCAAGGACATAATGGGTGCCCCAAATTCGCTCTGACTCTTTTGTGCTAGCTTTGGCATTATAGGTGGTGTGTGTGTGTGTGTGTGTGTGTGTGTGTGTGTGTGTGTGTTTGGGGGGGTACTCAGCTTGCATTTTAGTGAGAGCTGTTTCACCTCTTTATAGCATGGAAATGCCCCAATTCCAGTACCTTCAATGCTGCACCCTGTTGTGGGGTCCCTTCGTTTGTCTGGATTTGTTTTTATGTCTTCTTGAGGAGTCCTATATGTGTGACTTAGGAGAGGTCAAGCAGCTGCTTTTTACTCTGCAGCCATCTTGACCAGGAAAACCAGAAGGGATTCTTATTGAACTGTCTCTTCCCCAAGCTAGAGCCTATCCTCTAAGGAGCATGGGAGGGTAGGATGGGAAGTTTGGCATTTTCCCACTGACATCTGCCTGGGTTATAATTGCTCCAAAGGGTTAAATCCTAACTCTGAAGGGAGTATGTGGTCACTTGTTCAATAGAGAAAGAGTAGATTTGGAGGGATGTTAGGGATTAATGGTAGGTACAATTATGTTAGATATAAACTCCATAACTTGCTCTTATTAGAAGAATGGGATTCATTCCAGTCTAATTGGTTAATCACATACCCCTTTAGAGTTAAGTCATAATTATCCAGTTCAGAGCCCACTTGCCTAGATGACAGACAGCATGAGTTCTAGTCTCTACTTTGTCACATCCAAGCCAAGTGATTTTGGAACACTCATTTGGCATCTCGGATGTTCCTTTCTTCTTCTGGTTGAAAAGGCAGGGCATAATGATTCCTGGTCAATGAAGTTACTGTACCATTCAGTGAAGAGTTAAGATCCTACTGTAAGAGGGAAAATTAGGGTATTTTATAAATATATATTTAAAACATGGCCGCCAGGAATCAACAGTTTAGGTTGATTACGTAATTAAATCAGACCCAAGTCAGCATTGGATTTAGGCAAGTTTATTTACAATCAGGAAGGTAAAAGTATAGGAATAAAGAGAAAGGGAGAGGCTAGTCCAGGCCTGGTTAGGCCTGTACAAGAGAGAAGGTTAAAAGGCTAAATAAATGAAGCTGCAAGCCACAAGGCCCAGCAACCAGATAGGCAGAGTTTGGAAGCAACCTAGGTAGGCCAAGGAAGTCAGCCTAACTTACCCACATGACAATATAGAGTAGAAGCTGTCTGTGGTCTCAGGAGATCCTTCAGCGTCAAGTTCAAGGCGGGAACTGCCTCAACAGGAAGTAACCCACATACTTAAAGAGATAGTGTCTTTCGTCACTTCCCGTGGGTCCACCTCTAATTCAAATGGACAAATGGCAGTCTCTACATTGATTTGTTGTCTTATTGTCTTGATTTGTTACTTCTTGATTTGTTACTTATTGTCACAGTGTGGGTAACTCGTCTCCCCTCCTCACTAAGGAAGGTGAGGGTGATGTAATTTCTATGCCTAGGATGAGTAGATTTTTGACTATGAATGGGCTAGAGTTAATTCCATTTACACACTACTTTGTGGCAAGCTCTATGCTAGGTGTCGGAGACACAAAGACAATAATGATATAGTCCATATACACAACAAATCTGTGATGTTGCATTCTACTGGAGGATATTGCATCTATTTTGATGGTTCTGGATCTGAGGTTCCATGAATGTGGGGGAACTCACATTGAGGAAACTCCTTCCAAATGTATATGAATTATTGTTTTAAAGAGTTATTTGCACAATGGATAGGATACCAGGCCTGAAGTTGGAACAACTTGGTTTCAAATCTAGCCTTAGATACTTCCTAGCTGTGTGACCCTGGGCAAGTCACAATCCCAATTGCCTACTCCTTGCTCTTTTGTCTTAGAATTATTCCTAAGACAAAAAGTAAGGGTTTTTAAAAAAAAGACTTTACTTGAGGAACAGAGAGATTAAATGATTTATATATAGTCATACAACTAGTACGTGCCAGAGACACATACTATTTAGGGCATTTATTAACTGCTTAATATATTCCAGGCATTTTCCTAACCAATGGGGATGGGGAAGCAAAACAATAAACAAACCAACAAATAAATAAATAGACAAATAAATAAATAAAATAGCCAACAAGGTCCCCCATCTTCAAGGAGCTTATAGTTTAATGGTGGAAGATAATATATAAAGAAGATAGCAGAAGTTGAAAATGTTTATCCTGGAGACATGGAAACTTATGGGGAAATGAATAATTGTTCTTGAATATTTAAAGCACCATCATGATGAAACGAGTAAACTTATTCTGTGTCATCAGAAAGGGCCAATGGATGGAAGTTATAGGGAGATGGATTTTTAGTTCAATAGAGTACATTCTCAGTACAATAGTACAATCTCAGAATTAAAAAAATCCTTAAATCATCTTGTCTAAAAAATCCATTTTACAGATGAAGAAACTGAGCCTCAGGGAGGCTAAGTAATTTGCCCAAGGTCATACAGCTAGTTAATGGCAGAGTGGAGACCAGAGCCCAGGCCTCTCTCCTCTCAGATCAATGTCTGTTCTATTGAATCATGCAGCAGAAGAATTTTCTAATCATGGGAGTTGACAAGAATGGAATGGTTTGATCTGTTTGATAGTGAGATTCCTAATTTTGTGGTAGTGAGATGCCCATTCAATTCAATTCAACAAGCATTTATTAATCATTGACTTTGGGGTGCTAGCCCCCATACTTGTTCATAGGGACACAAAGACACAAATGAAACAGTCCCTGTCTTCATGACATTTGTATTGTACTGGGAGGATAACAACCTGTATGAAAATATATAGGTAAAATACATAAAAAGGGGATAAGGAAGGGCCAAAAATGGGGAGCAACAGCATATAAGATGAGAGATATTAACATTTTTTGTGTCATAAGTTAGAGCTAAACAAGCAATCTATCTTTCTTTTAAAAACCCAAGTCCAGGGTCTCCAGGTTAAGAATCTCAATGTAAAGGCTGGATGACACTGGTGTATTGTGGGGAGTTCTATCTTTGTAAAGTCAGAACTTGGACTAGCTTATCCATAAGGTTCTGCCCAACTCTGGGATTCCAACTTCTTTATCTGCTTTGACAGCTGTAGTTCCAGGTTTCATGGCTTCCTGGGTTAGCTCCTTCTTTGTGCTTGCATTCTGCTGCAGTTGGCTATCAGTAATTTACTGGTTCAATTGGTGAGGACTGAGGGAATAGAGAGCTTCTGGAGGTCATCAAAGCTATTCCCTATCTAAGGAACAGAAGATACTGAGGTGTTAGACAACCTGTCCCATCTGAGGCAAGTTCTGAGCTCTGAAGATATGGAGGGAGAGGCGATCTCTCTTTTAGGAATATTCTATACTTGCTTAGTTTAAGAGGTCCTTTTTTTTCTAATTGAGGGTGGGAGGTAGCCAGGGGCTCTCTTGGAGCAGATTGGTGCTCCAAGGTTCTCTTTCCTATTTTGTAGAATATTGACCTTCATTGATTTGCTTAGCAGCAGCTCTCTTATCCCTTTGGTTCTCCTCTCTCTCCCCCTTCTCCAATCCAGCAGTTTTCTAAAATTCTCAGATCTGATTCTCTACAGAACAATTTGCTCACTGCTCAGAATTAACTAAGGTCTTGTTCTTTTCCTTCGAACTATCTAAGAAGTTCTCTAATAAGCTAGAGGAGCCTCAGTTAATGAAAAGAGATGTCAGCAGTAGTGAGAGACTCCAAGAACCACCCCCAAATTCTAGAATGTTAGAGCTAAACAGGATTTCATTTCCCTCCACTGTAAAATGAGATTGGACTTCACTATTTCCAAGGTCCTTTCATCCTGGACTCTATAAATAACACTAATCCAGGTTGTTTCCAGGGACACTGGTCTTGTTTTTACAGAAACAAGACACTCCATCTCTCAGATCCAGGCATTTTCTCTGGCTGTTACCCATGCCTGGAGTGCTCTTCCTCCTTAACTCTGCCTATTTACTTCCCTTCCTTCAGCTAAAATTCTCTCTTTTCCAGGAAGCCTTTCCCAACTTCTCTTAGTTCTAATACCTTCCTTCTTTTATTATCTCCTGTTAATCCTATACACAACTTGTTTGTATACCTGTCTGCTTATTGATTCCCTCATTAGGTTAGAGGGCTTTCTAATAGCAAAGCTTTATTGTTGTTGCTCAGTCATTTAAAAAAATATATTTTTACTCATCAAAACACACCAAAAAATACAAGCATTTGTACGTGACACAGACAAGCATGTCATACCACCTAAGTCACATGCTGAACTGTTGGATGAAGGTAGACTTCGCGATCCATATCTGTGCCACTGCAGACACAACTTCAACAAGGTTTTAGCCTCTTGATAGGATCCAGATATGCACTTGGCTTTATGATAAGTTCTAGCTTCAAGCAAGTCTTCTCTTTTAGCTTCCTTGGCAAGTAGGTTATAGTGACTTAACATTGCAACCTTGAGGGAGAGACCACTTTTGAAGGATGAACTTTTGGTGATTTTCCCATTTATTCCTCACAGCCCCATTTTGGGGTTACCTGGCAAAGATACTGGAGTGGTTTGCTGATTCTTCCTTTAGCTCTTTTAGCAGAGAAGAAAACTGAGGGACACAGGCTTAAGTGACTTGCCCAGGGTCACACAGCTAGAAAATATCTGAGGCCAGATTTGAACTTACAAAGATGAGTCTTCTTGATTCCAAGCCCAGGGCTCTTTCTATTCTGCTATCTATCTGCTCTTGAAGGGAGGGACTACTTTTGCCTTTTTTGGCATCCCAGTGCTTAGCACTTTGCTAATAATAGGTGCTTAATAAGTTATTGATTGATTGATTTTTAGAGACAGGCAGGGAAGAGATGAGAGGCAGAAGATGATCTTCCCTTCCTCCTGTTATAGCCCAGGGGACTTGGGACCAGCTCGAGGCAAAGTCGGCTTCTGCCTATTCAGGTTGGCTTTGAACTGAAGGTGACAGGACCATAAGACCAGCATAGGGAAAGGAAGTGTCACCGGACTGGAGGCCAGATGTCATGGTCATTGATGCCTTCAGTGATGCTGGATAAATCCTCTGTCTCATACTTTATGTGATTTTGGAATAGCCACATTTCCATGCCAAACATTTAAAACATGTTTTATTGTTGCCCTTTTCTAAGCACAACAATTTTTCTTCCTATATCCTCTTCCTCTCATCGAAGAATTCCTTTTCAACAATGAAAAATTAAGTTAAGCAAAGCCAGCTGAAAGTACTCTTATCTAATAGTAAATATAGCATGACTACTCATTGTCTCTCTCCCAGCTGACCCTTTTCCTTATGGAGAGACATGCTTCCTTATCTCTTCTCCGAGAGCTGACATTAATCATTTCAGTTATCTGACACATGACCTTGTTTTGTTTTTGCAAAATGTATTTAAAATGAAATCACAGGGGAAACCAAGGAAACTTCCCAGAGCAGGATTCACATCCAAGACCAGACTTTTTATTCAGAAAGCAAATGAATTCCAAATAATGCTGAATTTCCTATTAGAAACTTTTCTCCAGGGACACCACGTGAATGTATGAAGGCTCGTCTGTGACACAACTCAAAGGAGGAGATAGTAACTGGGGCCGTCCGCTGAGAGCTCATTAGACAGACTCAATCATCACTGTTCTAGGCTTTAATCTTCATTTCTTGAAAGGGGTGGTTTCTCACTCAACAGTTCCCCACCTGCTTAGCAGCCTTCTAGTCTGCCAAATCAAAGCTATCCCCAGTTACTTCAGAGAACCAGGGTTTGTGTGTCTCCTCCATCATAACAAAACACATTGCTTCATATGTTTTTTGGATTAGATTAAAATTCCTCCTCCCCCCCCAAATAAAACGAGGATCCAGCCACAGTGGAGTTCTGGGGGCACCATTTTGTTAGGAGTTGACAGAAGGGATAATCATGGGGCAGAAAGGAGTAAAGAAGTAAATGGACCTGTGCTGTGCATCTGAACCAAAGCACCCCAAATTATAAGATGGACATAGGCATGGCTTAGAGAGATAATCTGGGGTGGTGGATTGAGAGCCATTCTTGGTATTCATTAGATTTGGATGTAGGTCTGCTTCTGACGTACTAGCTATGTGACCAGGGCAGCCCACTTAACCTCCCAAGGTAATTCTCTAATACTATATATTACAGACTAATTGTTAGTCTGATTCAGTGAAGAAATTCTTCATGCTGTTGAAAATACAAATCTGGAACAAATAGCAACAAAAAACTCCCTCTGTTTTACCACTTTGGTTTTTAGGGTTATTTTTCATTATCCATATGATGTGAGTTTAAAGGTGTGGGGCAATATCCCTTTAGGCTATTTAGTCACATTCCTGGAATTTTCACATGTAGATGTTTACATGAGCAAGGTCATTCTCCATTCCTCCTGCCCCCCAGTACTAATAATACTACCTTAACTTCTAAATTCCTGGAAGTTACTTTTAGAGGCAAATGTAATCAGAACCTTAAAATTCAGTCACTGCATTTATTTATTTTTTTTAAGTTTTTTTTTTAAACCCTTGTATTTCGGTGTATTGTCTCATAGGTGGAAGATTGGTAAGGGTGGGCAATGGGGGTCAAGTGACTTGCCCAGGGTCACACAGCTGGGAAGTGGCTGAGACCGGGTTTGAACCTAGGACCTCCTGTCTCTAGGCTGGACTCTCACTCCACTGAGCTACCCAGCTGCCCCCCAAGTCACTGCATTTATAATGAAGTTGACAGGCACATTTGATCTGCAAGTTCTAATCCTGAGATCACTGACTAGCTTTGTGAGACCTTCCAGCCTTTCTCTTTGTTTTAAACTTTGGTGCCATCTTGATTTTTTTCCCTTTCCCTTAACTCCCGTCTCCAATTGGTGGGCAAATTCAGTTACTTCTACTTCAACATGTCCCATATTCTTCCCCTACTCTCCATTCCTGTGACCATCACCCCTAGCACAGGCTTTCCCTGGAGCCTTTCCAGTCTAGAAGATGAACTCCTTGAAGGCAGGGACAATCTCAATTTCTTCTTTGTATCCTCAGTGCCCAATATTTTATGTGTGTTCAGCAAATGCTTCTTGAATTGAACTGAACTGAATGGTCTTTTAGTTGTTCTACCCTCAGGGGTGTGCTGGAGTCAGTTTTAAACCTTTCTCATAAGTGCCCAGAGTTAAATTTTTAGTATGAACATTTACAATTTGGAAATCAACAAAAATTACAAATCATGGCTTGATCTATCATTTTGTCTAATGGCTTGGATTAAGAAAGGGTTAACAACATATATTTAATTTAAAAAGTGGTTCCTGTATACATTTTCCCCCAAAGAGACAATTATTAAACATTTAGCCCTTGTCTACTTCCACTGTCTTTCCCCCTCTAACTCATCCTATATCCCAGTCTTCTTCATTCACAGATCTGATCTTAACATTCTTCTGATCAAAACCACTTAAGGTCTTCCTATTTTCCACAAAGTAGTAGCTAGGTAGTGCAGTGGATAGAGTGCAAAGTCTGGAATCAGGAAGACCTGAGTTCAAACCTAGTCTTAGACATTTAATAGCTGTGTGACCCTGGGTCATAGATAGAGTACAAAGTCTGGAGTAAGGAAGACCAGAGTTCAAATCTAACCTCAGACACTTACTAGTTGTATGACCTTGGGCAGTGGCTAGAGTGCTAGAGCTTGGAGTCAGGAAAACTCATGTTACTGAGTTCAAATCTAGACTCAAATCTTTACTCCTTTGTGACTCAAGTCAAGCAAACCCTGTTTCCCTCACTTTCCTCATCTGTAAAATAAGTTGGAGAAGGAAATGACAGACTACTCCTTGCCAAGAAAACACCAAATGGAGTCAAGCCAAGTAGGACAGGACTGAAACAAGTCAACCACATCAACATTGGCTACAAAACAAGTTCCTTATACTGATATTCGATACCCTTCAACAACTGGCACTACCCTACCTTTCAGATCATAGAATTAGAAAGGATTTTAGAAGTCATCTAGTCCACTCCCATAGTTTTACAGAATAGGAATAGAATTTCAGGGATGATAGCTTACTCCAGACCACACAATGACTTGGTCAAGGTCACTGAGTGACAGAGGCAAGATTCAAACCCATCTTACCTCATGGTAATCCCTTCCATGCACTCTGGATTACTCACCATCCCACATATACATCTTAGTTCCTAATATTTCCCTAAATGATCATTATTTGAACTATTCCTAAAATTTCATCTTTCTCCCTCCACCTTTGCTTGCTGAAATATGACCTATCTGTCCTTTAGGGGTCAGTTCAAATCTCTTATAAAGACTTTTCTAATCTCCTGAGTCAGTAAGCCATGATGGAAAACCATCAGGGGCCAGTAGAAAGAGTAGTAGCTTTGAAGTCCAACCCTAGATCTATCAAACTACTTAAGACACATTGGATAAATAACTCTGTTTTTCTGTTCTTCAGGTAGGGAAGGAGAGTGATGTTAGAGAGATTTCTATCTCCAGAGTAAGAGGATATTGTCATCCAGTCATTTTCAGTTGTGTCTGACTCTTTTTGACCCCATTTATGGTTTTCTTGGTAAAGATACTGGAGTAGTTTGGCATTTCTTTCTCTGGTTCATTTGACAGATGAGGAAACTGAGGCAAACTTAAAGTCCAAGATTTACACATCTAGTAAATGTCTGAGGTCACATTTGAACTCATGTCTTCTTGACTCCAAGCTCAACCTCTATTCACTGTAATACCTAGTTGCCTGAGTCATGAAGAATTGGACATGACTAATCAACAAAGTAAGAAGACCTTAGTTCATATCTTATTTCTGATTTTTACCATCCCCATGACTTTCGGTGAGTCAATTAGCCTCCATAGGCCTCAGTTTCTTCATCTTAAAAAAAGGGTGTTGGATTATATATATATACCTCTGATGTCCCTTCCCATTTTAGACCTATGCTTCTATGGTCTTTCCTTCTTAAGACCTCAGTTAGAACTTATTTTTCAATTCTTTTGTGCAGATCAAACTCTGTAATTATTTATATGTGTTATTCCACTCTTTGAGCTGTAAACTGTGAGGGCAAGGTCTGTATTTTTCCTCTGCACATCTCATTCCACCACCCACTCCCAGCATTCCTAGAAAAACTCCCCACATTTTAGTGAATGCTTGATAAAGAGTCGTTAAATTGAATTGAATTATCAAATCCCCTGAAGTACCTAACCCAAGGCTGACTATTTCATAGATACTCAATATATATTTGTTGATGGATTGAGTAAAAGCACTTTGAAAAGGTTCTCCATTTTGAAAAGGGTAGCCAGCACTAATCCAGGCTTTTTGCACAAACTAACTCTTCAGAATAGATCAAAGAATGTTATTTTGACCCATTGGTCTGCACCAGGGGAGGCTGCTTGTATGAAATCTCTTGGGGCATCCATCTCTTCTGTCCTCAGAGAAAATCTGGGCATGTGACTCCCATCAGTGCTCTATTCAACAGCTGTGCTCCTGAAAAGTGGCTTGTCAGTCAAATATTTGCAAACTGTTTTCTCTTTTTCCAATTTGCATAGTTTCTCAGGCATTTTATCTTCAGTTCTATTGCCAGAGTTCCTAGCATTTTACACTTTAACTCTAGGTTCCTCTGCCTTCAAAATCCTATTCATGATCAGTAAATACAGCCTTAAATGTGCTAGGAAACCCTCCATTATTTTAAAGAAGTAATTGCCCCTTGATTTTCTCTTTTGCAAGTTGTAATTTTCAGATTGGGTTGTTTGTTTGTTTGTTTGCTTGTTTTTAAACCCTTGCTTTCTCTCTTAGAATTGATATTGGTTACAAGGAAGAAGCCTGGAAAGTCTAGGCAACTGGTGTTAAGTGACCTGCATAGGGTCACACAGAGAGGAACTATGTCGGGTCATATTCGAACCCAAGACCTTCTGTCTCCAGGCCTGGCTTTCTATCCACTGAGCCACCTAATTACTCCCGGACTGGATTTTAATGAAATATATTGTGGATCCTTGAAGGTTGGATCAGTAGTGGAGAAATTCTGGGAAGTTCTCGTAGGACATCGACTGAGGGTGCAGCAATTAAATTGGTTGTCTTTCTTTGGAAGACCAGTTGAGCTCAGTTTATCATCAGACAGATGGCTACCAGGAGATGTCTTTTTTTCCTCTGAAGCAGTTCATGAATTACTCTGTGCTAGCAAGAGTTCTTAACGTTTTTTTGTGTCATGGACTCATTTGGAAGTCTGATAAAGCCTATGGACCTGATCACAGAATAATATAAGCATAAGCTAAAAATACATAAAGGAAACCAATTGTACTGAAATAAAGATGTAATTCCCCACACCCACACCCCAAGCTAAGTTCATGGCTCTCTGGAAATTTATCCAGGGATCTCAGGTCAAGATATAGATGTGTGAATTGCATTGATGGAAAGAGAATATATATCAATGAAATCACAGACCTGACAACTTAGAATTGGGGGCTGAATCCTAAAAGATGGACTATAGGGATAAGGATTGAACCTATGATTTTATTCCTAGAGGAATCTCCCAAGTGAGGAAACTCCCTCTCCAGGTACAGGAAAGGGCCATCTCTTTAACTTATTATAGTAGAGAATTGCCTAGTTCATGGAGAGATTAAGAAACTTATCCAAGGTCAGTATGCATCAGGGGCTGGAGAGTGTCCTAGTTTTTCTGCCAGCTCTCTCCCCATTTCACCATGCTGCCCCTCTGATGGTGATATAAGGATAACTGATAGATTATTATAGAAATAAATATTAATGTCCTTTACTTGGGTTCAAAAAGTAAACTTCCTAGGTGTAAGATGAAAGGAGCAAAGCCAGATAGAGCATGTGAAGAATATCCACTGGCTTGTTATGTCCTTGAGGGCAGGGATAGATTTTGTCTTTCCTTGTATCTCTGGTACTTAGCACAGTGCTTGGAACATAGTAGGCCCTTTATAAATACTTATTGATTAGAAGAAAAGTCCTTGAAATCAGGGGAGGTCTGTGAAGGATTGTCATGCAGAAAAGAGAGAAGATTGTCTCAGTGGAAGATGCAGGAAGGAGAATTTTGACATAATAAAAGAAAAAGCTTTTAAGCAATTAGAACTGTCCCAAAGTATATTAAATACTAAAATGCACCCTAAATATTCTGAAGGCCCCCCCTTAAAGTTAATACTCAAATGGATCTGTAATCTCATCAATGTCAAATTCCCCGTAATGATGCCCATTGCAATGTAGCCATGTTTGCCCACCTTGTGATGTTCTTGCTTGTGTCCTACTTGGGATGGTCTATCCAACATTCTGAGAGCCTTCCTCCCTATTCTCAGCATTGCACAAATTCCAGTAGAGTGCTTAGATTATCTATTTGGTTGCTGTTCAGTTAATGCAGTTGTGTTCAATTCTTTGTGAGCCATTTGAGGTTTTCTTGGCAGAGATACTAGAATGTGTTTGCCATTTCATTCTCCTGCTTATTTTATAGATTAGGAAACTGAGGCAAGCAAGGAAAATAACTTGCCCAGGGTCACATAGCTACTAAATGTATGAAGTCAGATTTGAACCCAGAAAGATGAGTCTTCTGGACTCCAGGCTCAGCACTCTTGGCTACCTAGCTACTCCAAGAGCTAGAGCTAGAGGTTATGCATTAGTCAATCATCATCATAATCCAACTAGTATTTTATAGTGCATTAAGGTTTGCAAAGCACTTTAGAAAGATTGTATATTTGATCCTCACAACAACAATACTGGGAAATAGTTGCTATTATTATTCTCATTTTATAGATGAGGAAACTCAGACTGAGAGGGGAATTTAAGTGACTCACTCAGGGTCACATAGCTCTTAAGTGTCTGAAGCAATTATCCTCTCAATTATCTCAAGGTCTTTCACTCTCCCAATTGAGGCAAATTAACAAGCATTCATTAAATAACTACTATGTACATTAAGGGGGTGGCTACATGGAGCTACTGCTGGTTCTGGAGTCAGGAAGATTCATCTTTCTGAGTTAAAATCTGGTCTCTGCATTTACTGTGTGACCCTGGCCAAGTCACTTAACCCTTTTTGCCTCAATCTCTTCATCTATAAAGTAAGCTAGAGAAAGAAATGGCAAACAGCTCCTGTATCTTTGCCAAGACAACCCCAAATGGGGCCACAAAGAACTGGACATGACTGAAATGACAACAAGAAAATGACTAAACAATTTTTAGTATTGAATATACTGGGGAGGAGGATGTCCCTCAATGCCCCTGTATAAGAATTCAAATATAAGAATTCTTTTTTTTCCCATCCCCCTTGCACAAATTTCATCCTTACACCTGTCAGTGGTGGACCTTGGGTTCTTGAAGTATGAAGCTGTTAGAGGGAAATTATGTTGTGGTTATGAGCTTAACAGTTAATCTGGTATCCTTAAACCCTAAAAATCCCAACAGGAGCATAGAGATATTGGACCTTTGGGTGCTATTAATTAATTAATTGCTAATTAATTAATTAAGACAGTATGGGGCAGTGGATAGAGGTCTGGACATGGAGTTAGGAAGACCTGCATTCAAATATTGCCTGTGAGCCTTACTAACTACTTGATCTTGGAGGAATTGTTTAAATTCTCTTGTCCTCAGTTTCCTCATCTGTTAAATGAGGACCTAGACTAGATGGCCTCTTCCAGCTCTCCCTCTATAAATGGAACTTCATACAAATGGAACAATTAAAAGTACCACTGCCTGAGGTGACTGACCCTGCTTCTGTTTGTTTGCAAAGTATCCTCCTTAGTTTGTCAACCTTTTCCTCCTTCCAGCAGAAAAGTAACCAAACCCAAGGCATTGCTAAATAGAGATAAAGCCAAGAGGGCATGGGGGAGCAATGATGATAAACTTCTCTATTCCCAGGAACCTTCGAGATGGCTCATTCTGAATTCTCATCAGCTACAAATGACATTAGCGACTAAATGCCCTTTGCAAAAGAATGGCAGCAGATAAGGAGTCTGGCATAGGCTTTCCTTAACTCATTTACCCCCATTCTGAATGCCTGAAAGCATTTTTCATCTCTGAGATTGCTCCCTAATTCCATGAGAGTTCTTGGTTGAGCACCCAAGGGCAGAAAGCTCTAATGTCAAGAACTGCATGTGGCAGGAGAATGGTTCCAGTTCCTGATGAACTAGAGATACACAAAACCCAAATGAGAGGAGAGATGGACTTAGGTGGGTATGTCAGTGAGACTGGTAGTACCATATTACTGCACTGTAGAATCATAGATGATAGAGTAGGAAGGGACCTCTCAGATCTGCTATTTAAACTCTTCTTTTATAGATTTGGAAACAAGCTTCAGAGAGGTTATGCCAGTAGCCTGAAGTCACGCAGCTAGAAAGAGCAGCTCCATAGTGAAAGAATTCTTTATTAGAACTGTTAACTGTGTTGGGAACAGATGGGTACCCTTTTCAAAGACCTAGCACAATCCATTTATGGTGGTATTTGGACATCTTGAAAGTCTACTCCTCAGCCCTCTATTTAGAAAACTCTGCTAATTTAGCACTTTTGCATCCATTTCACTCGCATAATACTCAGTAACAGGTAGGACAGGTACTGAATCCCAGATCACCAGCTGCCCTGGAAAGCAGTGTGTTTATATTCAATTGTTTTTAGTTGTGTCTGACTCTAAGTGATCCTGTTTGGGGTTTACTTGGCAGAAAATGCTGGAATGGTTTGCCATTTCCCTTTTTAGCTTATTTGACAAGATGAGACAACTGAGGCAAACAGCATTAAGTAACTTGCCCATCTAGTAAGTGTCTGAGTTCATATCTGAACTCGCGTTTTCTTGCCTCCAGGTAATTAAACTTGGAAGCAGAAAAGTTGATGTCCAGTCCAAAGTTGTGTGATCTTAATTGGATGTCACTTCTTGTCTCTAAGCTTTGATTTCCTCAACTGTAAAATGGAAATTCTAGCACGAGAACTGGAAGGGATTCCAGAGGCCCACTAGTTCAACCCCCTCCTCTTATTTTACAGATGAGGAAATTGAGATCTAGAGAGATGGAGTGATTTGTCCAAGATTATACAAGTAATAAATGTCAGCAATAGGATTTAAAGTCAGGACCTTGGACTCCAAATCCAATGCTCTCTGCACTGCTCTTTCCACTATATCATGCTTCCTCACTATAAAAAATCTTGTGGTACCTACTTCACAGAGCTGTAGTGAAGAAAGTGCTTCGTAAACTTTAAAACATTATACAGATGGGAGCTGAAATGCAACATAGCATATTGGTTACAGAGCTGGCTTTGGAATAGGAAGACCTGTGTCCAAGTCCTGCCTCTGACATATGTAGGTTTTGTGACTCTGGGTCAGTGACTTATCACTCTACCCCATCACTATGCCAAGATTCTATAAGATGATAAACTTCAAAAATGGTGCTAACCTACATTAGCAGAGGTAGTTTCAACCCAAGGATTTCCCTATATTGCTAAAAATCAAGATCTGGTCGTCAAGATGTGGGCTGATAGGATATTCATGCTGATAGGAAATTCTGTGACTTGTCCAAAGTGTCACAGTGAGTTAGTAGTTAGACCTGAGACCAGAATCCAGGTTTCCTGATGCCTGGGCTTGTGCTATTATTTCCATTGTGTTACCCTGCTTCTGATTATGGGAATGTGCAAAGGGAATTTCCTAAGACTTTAAGAACACTGGGGGCTAAAGTTAATGAGAAACTGATGGATTGGAAATTGTCTTTTTTCCCATTAAAAAATTCTGAATATTACACAAAAAATAATATGCCAATTGCCATATACACTGTGAAAAAGAGAAGGTTGTACACAAATATTCAAATTTTTATCACTTAGAGGCTGCTTTTCTTTTTAATTATAAAAAATTCTAATGGATATATTAAAAAAATTATAAAGAATTATTACAATTGTACTTTAACAGTATGGTAAATCGAATATATAATGCTCACAACTTCCCTGCTTGTATGTCATTTCTTAAGGTCTCTTCTCATTTAAAAAGATTTTTGTTGTTTTTCAGTTGTGTCTGACTCTTATTAGAGTTGGAAATCCTACCCTAACATCCTCCATTGTCTTATCTCCCCATTCCCACTGGAA
Organism: Gracilinanus agilis; assembly: GCF_016433145.1. NCBI lineage: Eukaryota > Metazoa > Chordata > Mammalia > Didelphimorphia > Didelphidae > Gracilinanus > Gracilinanus agilis. The sequence goes on along the minus strand of NC_058131.1, from coordinate 662,921,764 downwards.
ATGAAAAAAGGACAAAACCTTCATTATATATGTATATACATATATATGTAATCAAGAAAAATAAATTCTTACATTGTCTATGTCCAAACACATTCTGTCATAAGGTGTATACCAGGTTTCATCATCAGTTCTCTAGAATTATGGTACATCATAACTATGACAAAGTTCTTAAGTTTTTCAAAGATATTTTTCTTTATAATGTTTCTGTTATTGTATAAATTGTTCTCCTGGTTCTACTTGTGTCATCCTGCATCAATTCATATGAGACTTCCAAGATTTCTCTGAAACCATTCTTTTAAATGTTTTTAGGATACAATGATATTCCATAATGACCATATGCCATAATTTGTTCATCCTTTTCCAATTGATGGGTACCTTTTAATTCCTAGATCTTTGCCATCACAGGAGCCATTACAAATGGGTCATTTTCTTTGTTCTTTTATCACTTTGGGATATAGTCCTAGCAGTCACATTGCTGAGTCAATGGCTACACACAGTCTGTTGACTTTAGAGGTAGAGTTCCAATTGCTTTTCAAAAGGTCTATACCAATACAAACCTCCACCAACAATGCATTAATGTACCTATTTTCTCACAGTCCTTCCAACTTTTGTCTTATTCTGTCATCTTTGCTAATTTGATGAGGATGTGGTAAACCATTAGAGTTGAGTAATGTGTAGCATTTTCTCATATGGTTTGTCAATAGTCCTGATTTCTTCCTTTGAAAACTGCATGTGGTTAGAATTGAAAAAAATATTTTTCAATTAACAAGGATTTAATTTTTCTTTATCTGTCATTCCTCCTCCTTTTCCCTTCCCCCTTAAAAATAGAAACAATACTCTCATATCTAATGTTCATAATTAAGCAAAACAAATTCTCATATTAACTATGTCCAAAAATGTGTCACATTCCATATATTTTGTCTATCATATTGCCATAAGGAGGTAGATAGTGTTCTTCATCATTGGCCCACTGGAATCATGCCGATCAACATTCTTAAGTCTTTTAAAGTTGTCTTTCTTTATAATGCTGTTTTTAAGTGTATTTTGAGTCAGAAAGATTTGGGTTCAGATTCTGACACTAATTATGGGGATGACTTTTGAGCAAGTCATTCAATTTCTAAATGTCTGTTTCCTCAACTATAAAATTGTCATATACACAAACTTCACTGAGCTCATTGTGCACGCCAATGAGATCGCATGCTTTAAACCCTTTGCAAACGTCAAAATGTTACATAAATGTCAGTTATTATTGTTACCATATTTCCTGGACCTCAAAAAGGCATCATGACAGGCAAGGATAACATGGGAATTTAAATGGTGAACAGATCATCTTGATTCAAATCAGATCTTTTGGTTTAAATAATTTTTCCTCTCTAAATATCTAAATAACACTTAAACTTAGTCATCCAGAAATACAGTCTCATAGAAGCCAAGGGAGGAGGTAGTATCCACTTGGAAGGAATGGTCGACAAATTCAAGTGCTACAAGGAATTCCAGGCATCTGAGGTCAAGAAAAATGACAATTGGATTGAATAATCAGGAAGTCATCAGCGACTATTGATAGAATGATGTTAGAATGGTGAAGAGTGAGTGAATGCTAAGTAAGTGGAACAAATATTGGATGCTTTTTTGAGATATTTTGGCAGTGAAGGGATAGAAATCAGAGCCATAACTAAGGTTGAGAGATATCACCTTTGCCATAAGTTGCTGAATTTAGTCAAGGCTAAGAATACTTGCAGTCTACCAACAGCTAAATTTGCTAGGATAATTCATTGAAATAGAAAACTAACAGATGGGAGGCTGAAGTGAACTCATTCCTACGCAGGCTCCCTCCCCTGTGAACAGTGGACAGTATCCTAGAGTGTCTCACTCATATCCCCTGCCTTGTTCAACCAAGGGTGTGCTTTTTTTTATGTGTCTTGAGTGCAAGAATTCCTAATTATATCTTGGCTGGAGAGAGACTTGGAAGCTTGAAGGAGCAATGAGCTGTAGGAAACATTTCTTAAGACCGGGGGATCTGAGCATGCTTGTTAGCTGAGAGGAAGCAACCAGAAAAGAGGAAGATACTGAAGCTGTCATAGAGAAAACAATCAAAGATGGTGGTGGCATGATGTAGTGGGGGGAGTGATGACCCTAGAGTCAAGAAGACCTGGGCTCAGATTCTTCTTCTAATATTACCCACATGACTCTGGGTGAGTTACTTAATCACTATGAGCCTCAGTTTTCTCATCTGTAAGTTGGGGATAATAACAGGACCTACCTCACAGATTGTTATGAAGAACAAATGAGATATTATGGCTAGTGCTTTGCAAACTTAAGGATCTTTTCAAGTATGATTTCCTACTTTGATTAAAACACACTTCTGGAGAAGACAGGAAGAGATGACAGCATAAACTAGGTAGAGACATCTGTCTAAAGGAGAAGAAGTGATACTCTTTTCTCCATAGAGATAGACCTGGAAATAATGCTGAAAAGCTTTAGGGAGTTAAGGGAATCTTTACCAAATGGCTTCCTTTTCTTGGGTCAGCATGAAATAGAGCAAAGACTGTTTATAAAAACCTGGGTTTGGTTACTGGTTTTTCTACTTACAACCTTGAACAAGTTACTCTGGCCTCAGTTTCCTCATATGTTAAATGGAGGAATTGAGTAAATGACTGCTAAGATCCCTTCTAGCCCTAAACCTATGATTCTGTGATCTTTTTACACAAGTAGGGAGCCAGATCATCTTTGGGAACTGAGTATATTGGAGGGCTTGAAGAAAGAGGAAAATATTTTAGACCAATTGCTGTCTGGAATGAGATAGGAAGTCAATAAGAGGAGAATAAAAGTATTGCCAAGTAGCAGTTAGTGCTCAGCTGAAAATCTGCATGATTTGACAGTCCATCAGAAGTGCTCCCACAGACCCAAATCCAATCATCTACTCTCTGGTGTGTCCATGAACTTTTCTAACTCCGATGTGAAGAAAACTCTGGAATTACAGTACCAAAAACCAGATGCCTCTTTTGGGGAGTGGGCAGATGGGAATGGGAGATTTAATGAAACCACCAAGGCATTGGTTTTGATTTGATTAAACTTGTAGTGGTGTTTCTAGATGTCTATTGGAAAACATTCAAAGGTTCTCTGTCTGGAGCTGTGCCTGCCTCTCATCACCCAGCCAGGGCCTCCTCTCTTAGCCAAGTCATAACACCTAAAGCTCTGAATATCTACTGACAGATTCCAGCTAGCCTGGCTGAGGCTATAAGGTGTGACATTTCCTAGTTACAACAGCCTTAGGCTGAGTAAATAAAGGACAGAGAATGGAGGGCCTGCCTGCATATGACTAGTCCTAGAGGGGGTAGATATATACTAAAAGCTCCAAGCAGGAGCAAGGTGACTTAGAGGGTACACATGTGAAACTAGGAGGCCAAGGTCATGGGTTGTATTACCTGGTAACACAGAGATTAAGCGATTTGCTCAGGGGACTGACAAGGACAGAGATAGGTTTGGAATCAAGTCCTCTGGATTCAATAATCTTTTTTATTATCCTAGTAGGTGAGACATTTTGTCCCATGCTTTGGGCTTCAGGCAAGGGCAGAGGTCATACTGTGCTCCTTCCAGGTTCTTGTGGGAGCTGAGACAACAGCTAAGCCCTTTCCCAAGTCCCCAAAGGGTGTGATGAGGGCTAAAAATGATGTGCAAGGGGAAAAGGAATGAAGGACAGTCTCTGTGGCTACAGCTGGGTGTTTCCTGGAAGCACAAATAGACTTGTTTGCTTGGCTGTCCATGAATGTGTCTTTGGAAAAGTGTCTGAAGAAAAAAAAACAAGGCTAGAGGGAAAAGGGAAAAAATATCAGTGACTTAGAATGATTCTAACCCCTTGAAACAAGAGTTTTTCTTCAAAAAAATAGTCTGTCTTTAGCCTGCTCTCCCTCTGTGATTTTCCAGTGCTTCCTGCCCCCTACTCTCTTTCATTTCCTTAGTTGACAGAGCCACCACAAAGCCCATTCCATATCCAGGAGGCTGATGTCACACAGCAAGTGGCCTTTTTGCTGAACTTCTTCTCCTGCCCAGACTTGACAAGGGGAAGGAGGAAGTATCTCTTTCCCTCAGCAAGTTTGGACCAGCATTGCCTCTGAAATTCTCTTCTCAGAGCCTGGAGGATCCTTTCCTCTTTCCTTCCTCTCTTCCTAAGAGGCTCTCTATTCATAGAGGTTGGGTTGGTCTTGCTGGGCAGAAACAGAGATGCTAAACAAAGATGCCTAAGGTCACTTAGTGATGGGAAGCCCCTTAAGACAAAGGAAGATTTTTTAAGAGTTCTTCTGGCACATTCCAGCTGCTGTTGATCACTCTTGTGGGATATGACTTTGGCTTTCCTTCAAAAACTCAGCCCACAGAGCACTAGGGAAATGAGAGAAAGAAACTGGAGGGGACTTTCCATGGAGGTGTAGCCTATGATACTATATCCATTTCCATGGGTCTTGAGGGCATTCTCTTGTATGGACAAAAGAACAAGAAATGGTGACATTGATCAATGACATCTGGCCAATTCTAATAAAAAAATCCAAGCTGCTTAAGGATTCTTGGGACATAATGCTTTCCTCTGTGTGTAATATTAATCAACCATTTCAGCCTTTGTCATGTTTTAACAGGCTTCATTCCTATATGCCTGCATTCATTTAGTGTGAAACTTAAAGTATTATATCTTTCATCCATCTCTTGGGACCATTAAGAAAAAGAATAGGGACAGCAAATTCTTATTTGTGTACAATCCAGACCTTACCCAACCAGCAGCTCTCAAATGGGCTCTCTCCTCATTTACCTCCAACAGTCATCTTTAGACTGGAAATATGGTAGTGATGTCATCTAATAATGGTTACATAACCTCAGATCCTATTTGAATGTGGACTTCTTGAGAGTGAGGATTTTTTGTTTGTCTTTATATTCTCAGTGCGTACCACAAGCATTAATAAATGCCTGTTAATTGATCAGCAAAGTCTGCCCATCTCGGGAGGGGCAGGCATGGAAGACTGGTTGAATTTTTCCCCATCAAGGATGGAGTCAGTTCTATGGACTACTCTCAATAGCAAGATTTCTTGACACAGTTTTCCACTCTACCCACCACCCTGGGATAGTAGGGGCAGTTTCTGTTCAATGGCTTCAGGGGGGAAGATTGTCCAAGAGACTTGAGTTGAAAGATTGAAAACATTTCTGTCTCTTCTCAACCTGGGATGCCTGGGCTCTTGACCAAACTTTACAATGAACTCATGATGATGACTTTGCACAAGTCATTTACTTTCATTTAATCTCATTTGGTATAGTTTTTAATTCCTAAAATGATGAGTTGGAGTAATGATCTGTAAGCTCTGTTCCATGAAATGGAATTTTTTTTTATCTTAACTTAATCAAGTACTAGGAGTGCCCCACTCTTTTATCTTAATCAGTCAGGAACCTGTGAATCCTTTTGACAAGAGTTCACAATCTCAGAGGACAGTAGGTGGATTCCACAGCTACTGCCCCATGGGCAAATTGAGAGACTTTGACTGGTTTCTGTGAAGAGGGAGAAAGATAGGAAGTGACTTGGAAAAAGGGGTATCAAAGGTGAGACAGAAGGACAAGATGGACTCTTTGCTTCCTTGGTTCTTTGGCAAGGAGACCATCTTTCGGTTGGTGCTTCAGTGGGACACTCTCTTCAGTGTGAGCTCTGGTGAGATTCTTGGACTCAGTCACCTTTTCCTGGAATTGTTCTGGACTGGAGCTTTCTGCTCTGGAGAGGCTTGCTGGGTAAGTGACTGGAGCTGAAGGAAGAGGTTTGTGTTGGTGGACTTCTGGCTGAAGACACCACTGGAACTTCCACCTGGAGATCGAGACTTGAGGGAGCCCCTGCTGGGGGCTGAGCTGGATTCCACCAGAGCCGCACTTAGGGCAGTAGGCAAGACAAGGCTCTGTCTCCTTCCTACATCTCTTACTTTCAATATTTCTACCTTGTAAATAAAAGCTGCTAACAGTTTTTATGACTTAACGGGTAATATTTTATAAACGATGACCACAATCTCACTTTTATAACTCTCATGTGGAGTCAAACCTAATTTAAATTTTTACAGTTCCAACATGAGCATTGTAGCATTCCAAGCCTAGAGTTGATTTTTACATGTCATCTCCTCCATTGGAATGGGAGCTTCTCAAGGTCAGGGAGTATGTTGCCTTTCTTTATTTTTTTTTAATGATATTTTACTTTAACCTCAACTACATGAAAAAACAATTTTTAAACTTTTGGGTTTTTTTTTTTAAGTTCGAACCAAATTCTCAACCTCCCTCCTTTGTCCCCTGAAATGGCAAGCAATCTGATATAGATTTTATATTTGTAATACTGTAAAATATCTTTCCATATCAGTCATTTTGTGAAAGAGAACTCAAACAAACAAAAGTGAAGGAATAAAGTGAAGTATAGCATGTCTCTGACCGCATTCAAATTTCATCAATTCTTTCTCTGGAGGTAGATGGCATTTTTCATCATGAGTCTTTGAGGACTGTTTTTGATCACTATATTGCTAAGAATAGCCAAGTAATTTGCAGCTGATCATGTACAATATTGCAGTTACTATGCACAGATATTCTTATGGTTTTGCTCCCTTCACTCTGCATCAGTTTCATGTAGGTCTTTCAAGTTGCCTTTCTTTATGTCTCCAGAATTAGGCAGAATACTTAGCAGAGAGTAAAATCTTTATAAATGCTTGCTGCTTGACCTAGAGTCAGAAAGACCTTGTACCAATTAGTGATCACTATCCTGTGAGCTCTGTTTCTCAGATTCATATCTGAAAAATATTGTGGTGACTTGTGAATTGTTGCATAACTTTGCCTGTATGTACAGCAAGCATGGAGGGCAGAGACCATGACTTATTCTTTCCTGTATCCCCCATGGCACCTGGCAAATGTTTATTGAATGAATGACATCCAAAATGTGTAACTTCACAAAAGATCTAGAAGGACCCCTTGGAGAAAGAAGCAAGATATCAGATGTGCAATGAGCACAAATGAATGAAAGCAAATGGGGCAGCCAGATCATAGAGATCTGTGCCTAATATCTGTCCTTTCCCTATCTCCCCCACCCCAAAAGCATCACTTGCAAACAGTCTTTACCAGTCCTCTGGCTTTCTCTTCATCTCCCTCTTAGCTTTTCAGCCCTCCTCCATGTGGGCCAGGAGGGAACAAGCTTGAACCAATTAGTTAATATATTTTTATAGCTCAGAGGGGGGAAAGCCTTTCATCGAGGTGTAATTGAGAAACGTGTTAATTGTTTGCCACTGACCTTTGCCTCTTTTCTCTGTTCCTTGGGGAAGAGAGAGCCTTTCATGTGTCCCAGGAGGGCCCCTTTCTCTTTTTTTCTTAAACTATCAAGGAGCCATTCTCTGCAGCTGGGGAAGGGGCAGATTTCTGCCGGGAGGAGCTCCAGTCAAAGGCCAGCCTTGCCTGTATCCATTCATCCCTCCTACAGCTGCTGAAGGGATGTCTTCATTAGAGGCCTTCCTGGAGGTGGAGAAAAAGTGGGGAAGGAAGTACGCTTTCTTGCCACAGAAGCTCACATCTGTTTGGCCTCTGACATCATTGTCCTCCCTTCTGACTCTTTGCTCAACTCCAATTTGACTATATATTGTAGGGTCCTGCCCTAGAGTCCCTGATTGATATTTTAGTAATAACTACCATTAACTGGGATATCTCTGGTGGCTTTGGTGCCTTACCAGATTGTTTAACCAAGTAGAACTGACAAGAGAGGCAGGCACATGGTGTCACTCAGGACTTATCACAAAGTCCATTTTTAAAGGTCTTCCCAAGACCTCCCAGGATCTGAAACTATTTTCCATTGACTCTGAATGTCTTGTATGTAGCTGGCTATTTATATGTTGTCTTTCTCATTAGGATGTAAACTCTTTGAGTATAGGGACTGTTTTGCCTTTGTGTCTCCAGAATGTAACACAGTGCCTGGCACAAAGACCAACTTAGTAAATGCTTGTTGAGTGACTAAGATGGGGAGGAAAAAGGAAGGTAATTATTGGTTACATGCTATTAGAACATACCTGGAAGTAGCCATGCCACTTCTAGCCTCAGTGGGTAAAACTTTTGGACCTTGGGGCAGCCACATTAACCTAGAATCTGGCTGTACTTTTATCTAATTACTTTTCTATATGGGATATCTCCAGGAATAATAAGACATTGCCTTTCCATACCAAAAATAATTCTCATGTTTGAGGAATACATAGAAAAGATGGAATTTCTGGGACCATGGAAGAATGGCCAGAAAAGCCTATAGCTGTGCCTGAGAATCCCAGAAACTTCTGCAATTCACTCAGATCCTATTTGGCCACCCTACAGTGTGACAAAGACCTTTTTCTTTCTTTAATCATACTTGGAAAGAGGTTTAGGAAAGCAGTAAACCTCTTCAAGCTAAGGAATGGGAGAATGAGTAGAGATATGAGATTCCATGGTGGGGAATGGGAGTGGTGAACAATAACTTTGATTGGGAGATGATGGAGATTGTTGCAATTTTGTTCTCTCTGTATCTGAAGCTTGATATTATTATTCTTTTCCTAATTTAATTCAATTGTTTTACTTGTTACACTATTAAGTTTAAAAAAAATCAAAAACCTCTTACTCTCTGTCTTATAATCAATACTTATTCTAAAGTAGAAGAGTGGTAAGAGCTAGGCAATGGGGGTTAAGTGACTTGTCCAGTGCCATACAACTAGGAAGTGTCTGAGGCTAGATTTGAACCCAGGACTTCCCGCCACTAATTAGGCTCTCTACAATATGAAGTTTCAAATGATTTGCTAACAGCTGGATATAAGAAAAGGAAGGAGGAAGATAAGCTAGTGCAATGATTTTTTGAAAATATTTAATTTTTCCCAATTATATGTACAATTTTTAACATTTTTTTCAAATGTTGAGTTCCAAATTCTCTCCATTCTTTCTTCCCTTTCCCCTTTATTGAGAAGGCGAGTAATTTGTTATAAGTTTTACATATGCAATTATGCAAGATATTTTCATATTAGTCATGTTGTGAAAGAAAACACAGGCCAAAAAAAAATACAAGAAAAATTAAGAAAGTAAAAAAAAAATAGTATGCTTTGATTTATATTCAGAATCCATTAATTTTTTCTCTGGAGGTGGATTGCATTTTTCATCGTAAGTCCTTCAGAATTGTTTTAGAATAGCTAAGTCATTCATAATTGATTATTATACAATATTGCTGTTACAGTGTATAATGTTCTTCTGGTCCTGCTCACTTTACTTTGCATCAGTTTATGTAAGTCTCCAGGTTTTTCTGAAAGTATCTTGCTTGTCATTTTTTATAGCACAATAGTATTCCCAAACAATCATATACTACAACTTGTATAGCTATTTCCAAACTGATGTGTATCATCTCAATTTCCATTTCTTTACCATTACAAAAAAATCTGCTATAAATATTTTTGTACATGCAGGGTTTTTTTTAATTAAAAAAATATTTCTTGGGGATATAGACTTACTGGTGGGATTGCACAGTTTTAGAATCCTTTGGACATAGTTTCAAGATGATCTCCAGATTGGTTAGATGAGATAAAAATTCTACTAATAGTGCATTATTGTCCCAGTTTTCCCAGATCCCCTTCAACAGCTGTCATTTTCTTTTTCTGTCATATCAGCCAATCTGATAGATCTGGGGCAGTACCTCAAGAGTTGTAATTTGTATTCTTTTAATCAATAGCAATTTAAAACTTTTTTAAAATGTTAGTAGAGATAGTTTTGATTTCTTCATCTGAAAACTGCCTGTTTGTATTCTTTGACTATTTATTAATCGGGGAATGGTTTGTATTCTTATAAGTTCCACTCAATTCCCTGTATGTTTGAAAAAATGGGGCTTTTGTCAGGGAAATTTACTGTAAAATTTCCCTTAGTTTTCTGCTTTCCCTCTAATCTTAATTAAACTGATTTTTGTTTTTTACAAAACCTTTTTAATTTAATGTAATCAAACTTATCTATTTTATATCATATAATGCCCTCTGTCTCGTTTGGTCATAAATTCTTCCCTTATCCATAGATCTGAAAGGTAAATTATTCCTTGCTTCCTTAATTTCCAATGGAAGGATCTTGAATTTACTTGCAAAAATAGAACTCTCAGGGAGTAATAGGAAACCAATGCCTTTCTACCATACACATCACCTTTAATCCCAGATGAATAAGACAAATTCTTCAGAATAGGCTGATTGAATTCCCATGATGCCAAGGAAGCCATCAATTTCCCATTAGTGCCAGAAATGCAGGATTCTCTTTTGATATTAATTTCTGTGCTTTTACAGGACTTCAGATTCCTTCTCTTGGATAGAAATGACCATCCACCTTTTTTGCTTCTCTTTTGCTTATCCAATTAAAATTTTTCGCATTGATGAAGTACTTTGTTTTATAAAGGGCTTTCCATCTAACAGTCCAGTCTGGTTGGCTATGAAAGTATCACCATCCTCATTATAGTCACAAACACTTGAATTCCAGATGGGATATGCTAAGCCACTGCTAATTACAATAGGAGCAGGGATAAGGGAGAGAAGAGGAAATGCTAGCGAGGAAAAATAACAGGCTCAGGGTCATACAGCCCATAAACCTTAGATTTGGACCTCAAACTCTGATCTTCTCATTGCATCTGGTATGCTTATATTGCATATAATCAATGCTTAATAAATGCATGTTTCTGGAAGTATTTTCATTATATCATCAGGCTATTAGATGACACTTTGGGTAGTCCTGGGTCTGGAGTCAGGAAGATCTGAGTCCAAATCTGTCCTCAGACATTTAGCTTTACAACCCTAGGCAAGTCATTTAACTTCTACCTGCCTTAGTTACCTCAACTATAAAATGGGTATAATCGCATCTACTTTAAATGATTGTCGTGAGGATCAAATGTGATTCTGGTAAAGCACTGAGCACAGTGTCTAGAACATATTAGGCATTTAATAAATGCTTGTTCTCTTCCTTTCCTCTTCTTCCTGTCACTAAATAGTTGCACATTTTCATTAAAAACAACTAATTGGTGTAATAGAACTCTGGATTTGGAGACAGGAAATCCTGAATTAAAATCCTGCCTCAAAGACTTTGTAGCTATGTCTCCCTGGGCAAATAGTTTAACCTCTCTCAGCTTCCATTTCCTCATCTGTAAAATGGAACTAATAAGAATACTTAGGGCAGCTGGGTAGCTCAGTGGATTGAGAGCCAGGCCTAGAGGCAGGAGGTCCTAGGTTCAAACCCGGCCTCAGCCACTTCCCAGCTGTGTGACCCTGGGCAAGTCACTTGACCCCCATTGCCCACCCTTACCACTCTTCCGCCTAGGAGCCAATACACAGAAGTTAAGGGTTTAAAAAAAAAAAGAATACTTACCTGTATGAAATGAGATAATACATGTAAAGCAATTTCAAATTGGATGATTCTATCTCAGAATCTTAACTCCATTCTTTGTTTCTCTCAAAACTAAGTTGTGACTACCCAGCAATGGAGGAGGCTGTTCCATCTCCTTGTTGTACTGTCCTAGATGTTAAGCTTCTCCTAAGTGTCTGCAGAGCTGGGCACGAAACCTAGGAATGGATTCTTTAGTTCAGCATCATCAGGACCTGACATGACTTGATGTTTCTTGCCTCTGGGTAGTTCCAAGTAATAGATCCAACTTCCCTCCTACCATAGTAAGTTAGTCAGTTAGCACCATTCCCTGAAGTCAGATCAGGTAGGTAGATTTGGTCATAGACAGAATTGTGAGGCAGGTCAGATTGAGCCTCGTGTCTCTGTCTCACTGACTCTCTCAATCTCTCTGTATCTCTCCATCTCTCTATCTCTGTCTCTCTCCATCTCTCTGTCTGTCTGTCTTCGCCAAATATCCTGTCCCTGGTTAAGCCCCAGTTTCCTAGAACTCTCATCTCTCCCACAGAGTTCATCCAGCCATGCCTTTCCCCTTCAGACCTCCCTGATACAGACCTTTCCTTCCCAGCTTCCTCCTATTTGTTCTATTCCCTTAGGGTTCAGCTCTCCACTTGGCGGCAGCTCACTAATCTGATAAACTCATCCATGCTAAAGTGATCATGGAAGCTAATGGGCCAACATTACCCTTCTCAGGCACCATTTTTAACAGTAAAATTCAGGTGATGATTTTGCCACCAGTGACTTTAAGGGTGGGGAATTTCAAGTCTTATAGGGAGATATTTTATTGGTAGGCTGCCACCTGTTGCACCTATGAGCAAGGGCACCTTTTCTAAAAGTTATCATGATGGCAGATAAGAGAAATACAAGCATAGCACAATGAAAAGAATATAGGATCCAGAATAGAAATACTCAAATTCAAACTTGAGACTTACTCTACCACTTGCTGGATAGGGGCAAATATCTTGGGCAAGTCTCTGGCCTTGACTTTCCTTAAGTGTGAAATGAGGGTGTTAATCTAGACCAGTGGTTCCCAAACTTTTTTGGCCTACTTCCCCCTTTCCAGAAAAAAATATTACTTAGACCCCTGGAAATTAATTTTTTAAAAAATTTAATGGCAATAGGAAAGATAAATGCACCTGTGGCCATCACCACTTTTCTGGATCACTACAGAACCCACCAGGGGGCAGTAGCACCCACTTTGGGAATCACTGATCTAGACAATCTCAAAGGTCCCTTCCAGCTTTGAGCCTAAGGTCTTCTGATCAGATGAACCTTGGAGGCTCCTAGGTTCTATTTGCCACATCTACTCCTGGCCAGGCCCACCAGGGCTCTCCAGGGCTATTCCTCTCATACAACTCCCCTGAGAGTGGGTTGTCTGAAAGTCAAGAAGGCCACATATACCTAAAACCTCAAAGGCATCACATGTAATGGTGCACTTCTGCGTACGTACACTGGGCATACAGCAAAGCTGAGATGATAATGCCAAAGATGATCATAATGATCACTGTACTATAGATGGAGAAGGAGCATCAGGTGGCATCTAGCACATCCTCACCATTTTACTGATAAGAAAATTGAAACTGAGAAATGTCAACTGACTAACTCAAGGTCACATATCTAGTTAGTATGGAATTGGGATTTCTCACTTCCAGTTTAGTGCAAAAATGCCTGCTGCATTTGATGAATTCTTGCCCAGAGAATGAAGGGGGAGTTCTGAAACTGGAGACCTTTTTGATTTTTTTTGGCTACCCTACCTGACTCTACTGGACTCATGTCATGGGGACCATGCCCCTGCACTATTAATCACACACAGGGTACATTAGGGTCTCTCATGCCATTCCCATCTCCTACCTCGATGTGACTTAAGCTTCTTCTATTATAGGTTTGAAGGGAAGAAGAGTGGTTAATGGTTTTGTATTATTTTTTTGTTAAACCCTTACCTCCCATCTTAGAATCAATACTATGTATTGGTTCCAAGGCAGAAGAGTGGTAAGGGCCAGGCAATGGGGGTTAAGGGACTCAAGGGGGCGGGGGGTTATACGGTTAGGAAGTGTCTGAGATCAGATTTGAACCCAGGACCTCCTGTCTCCAGGTCATACTCTTAATCCACTGAGCTACCTAGCTATGTCACCCCCCAACTTTATCTTTCAATGACTTTGGCACTTTTCTAAGCTTCAAAATTGCAAAAGAGAGTGCTGCTTTGCCTTGTAGGGGGAGTCTCCTCACCTGGGTGTTCTCTCCCCAGTCCTTTATCCTTTCAGGAAACAGATTGACAGGCCCTGAGTCTCTCCCAAATCAGCAGCAGAAACAGCAGGGCCAGTAAGTATTTTGTTTTGGAAAAAAGCAGTCTGCTAATACCCATTTCTCTCCTTCTCTCCCCCCACCTCTTTGTTTTCCTCCAATTAACAGGCTGGAAAGATTATCCTAATGTACCGTTCTAAGCCTCGCAGTATCCTGAAGAGATTTCTCATCTGGTCCGTCTTGCTGGTGAGTGGCATGAAGCCTGATGCTGGGGAAAATAACAGAATTAGCAGAGATGCCAGGTTCCATTACTTATAATGGCCACTGTTCTTGCCCTGTACATCATGCTGGCATTAAAAGGGAAAGCACGGCCCCCTCCCTCCCTGTTTCCAAGAATTCGGAGCCTCAATGTCTATTGGAATTGGTGAGGCTTCGCCTGCTCTGGTCTGAAGGCTGTGATCAGAGGCTGCTGAGATTTCTCTCTGGAGTGTTCTCTCATTGAGCAAAGGCTCCGAGGGAAGTAGAGGCACTCTGCCTACAGAGGAGAGTGCTGAACTTGGACTCAGGAAGACCTGGGTTATGATTTTGCCTTTAAAACCTGCTGTTGGATTATGCCAAGTGATTTAGTCTGTCTAGATCTAAGTTACCATATGTAAAATGGTAATAATGAAACCTACATTCTAAGGCATGAGAACCACATGAGATTGTGTCTAGAAAGGGTTTGGGGACAGCTATATGGCTTAGTAGATTAAGAGCCCAGCCCAGAGATGGGAGGTCCTGGATTCAAATCTTACTTGAGATGCATCCTTGCTATGTGACCCTGGGCAAGTCAATTAACCTCTTTGCCTACCCCTTACCATTTCTCTGTCTTGGAATCACTGGTTCCAAAAGAGAAGGTAAGGTCGTTTTTGTTTTTTTTAATGGTGTTTTATAAGTTTCAAAATGCTATATAAAGGGCAGAGAGGTGGTGCTGTGGATAGAATGCCAGGCCTAGAGTCAGGAAGACTCATCTTCCTGAGTTCAAATTCAGCCCAAGACACTTACTGGGTATGTGACCCTGAGTAAATCATTTAAATCTGTTGCCTCAGTTTCTTCATCTGTAAAATGAGCTGGAAAATGGCAAACCATTACAGTATCTCTGCCAAGAAAATCATAAATGGGCTCACAAAGAGTCAGATAGGACTGAAAAATGACTAAACAATAAATGTCATTAGCAGTTGTTATATTATTCTTATCTTATTCCCATCTTTTTTGATGGATTCAGACAGAAATTGTTCTGGGTAAGTTATCATACTGTTGCAGTACTGTTGCACAAGTGAATAAAATAACTATTTCCTATTGTTAAATAAAAACATTCAGCTATAAGTTCTTGCCCCATAGGCTCTGAAGGTGTCCTTTGAATAATTCCAGTAGCAAAGACAACAGGGCTGGTATGCGCCTCCTCCTATTCCCATATGGTTTTGCTCTCCTCTGCTAGATATCTATTTATTCCAGGTAACTCAGACATAGAGCGTTTCTAGTGTCTATATCAATTTAAAATGTTTTCAAGTTATTGTTGTTTTTTTAATGAATCAATATTATATTTGAATAATGGGCAACTGTATAGTCTTTGATAATGGTCTAATCCAGGACATTTTCTTAGTGGCGCTGTCCAGGATATTTTGAGATCTGGAGTTAGAATTTGGATGTTTACTGTCCTTCAGGATCAAAAAATACAATGAATTTGTGATATAGAATTCTGGATAGCAGATCATTAGATACTTGATCCAAACTAAAATCTTACCGCCCCTCCCCACCATTCCCTTGCATAAAGAACATTCATTGATAAGTCCAGACTTCTGATGGGTAACCCTTCTAGAGTTTCCAGTGGCAATGACGTGGTCCTAAATTGCCATCACAAACCCTTTTATTTCCACAAGGAAATCTACATGGTCTAGACTTTTGTTCAGACTTTTTTGATGAGCATGTTCTTGGCTGAGTTCAAGAGGATGCCATCTGTGGCAAGGGGAGTGCCTTTTGATTCCACTCTTTGAAATAAGACATATCAGAGACTCCATTCAGAGTCAAGCCAACCTCTTTCATTGACTTTTGGCAAGTTCAATGGCATATACCTGTCATCACCATTTACCTCAACTCAATGAATCTTTGCTTATTCAGAAAGTATTTCTGAAGTGTTGTGACCTGTGTTTCATGTTCTTTAAAGATGCTTATCAATCTTCTTCAGTCCACTTCATAAGTACTTATGGTTTGCCCACTTTACTGGTCAGAGTCATTGACATAGAAGCCTTTTCAGCAAGTAGGATATTAGTATTTCTAAACTGTTCTGGTGCATCTTGCCTGTTTATGGTACCAAAACACAAAGGAGCACCCTACATGTCAAGCTGATGAGCAAAGAAGTTTTGAATGTGGCCAGTCTGTTATCCTCTGTCTCTCCCTAACTTGTTGCTAAGATTCATGTGATAACTTTGCTCATGCTGGTTGAGGTGCTAAATTAATCCATGTTAGAGTTTAACTGGTTAAAATCTCAAGGTATCTACCAGGCTTTCATGGCTAGGATAGAAATTTCAATGAGTCCCTATCTTGGACCACTAATTCATGATCACTCTCAGTTCCATTCCTCATACTCTGGACTTGCTTTCCTTTTTTGTGCCCAAATTTTAGAACATTTACCAAAACGCCAATG
Source organism: Gracilinanus agilis (assembly GCF_016433145.1). Classification (NCBI taxonomy): domain Eukaryota; kingdom Metazoa; phylum Chordata; class Mammalia; order Didelphimorphia; family Didelphidae; genus Gracilinanus; species Gracilinanus agilis. The sequence continues at coordinate 662,905,428 of NC_058131.1, read as the reverse complement.
TTGGAGGTTGGGTTGGGAGAAAGAGCTGCTTTCCCAGATGGACTATGATTCACAGCTTAACCAAATGATTGTTAATTGTTCCTTATGTGTAATGAGACAGATATTATATAGTATATAGTAAGGTCTGTTTTCTTCTAAGTAAAATCATGGAGTTGGGCTAATTTAGGGGTTCTAAAGCATTTTTCTGTGTTATGGACTGTTGTGAGAGTCTAATGGAGCCTATGCATCCCTTATCAGACTACTTTTTTAAAAAAAAACATTTTCTTTAATGCTTAATTTCACTTACAAGTTAGTGAAAGCCAATTGAGGCAGGACACTTCTATAATGCCTATTGGGGAGAGTCATTAGCAGCTTCTTTTTCCTCCTCCTCCTTTTTTTCTCTTTCTTTCTTTCTTTCTTTCTTTCTTTCTTTCTTTCTTTCTTTCTTTCTTTCTTTCTTTCTTTCTTTCTTCCTTCCTTCCTTCCTT